>NC_060144.1:172320040-172620040 GCF_021461385.2 Schistocerca piceifrons
TAGAAGGAGCTGGGACCGTTTTACATCGAGACCATGTGGTGGATGCTGTTATTCCGTACCTAACAGCACTTGCTTTGACCAGTTCGACAATTTTTGGACAAAGAGTATCGGTTAGGTGGTTGTTCACGCTTGCTCGAGCCCAAGGGAAACTGAAAGGTATCCAGACAATTAACCAAGGTTTTCGAACTAGCACCGTACAGGAAGAAGAGAGGGTAGCAGAAGCACAACTATTTAGCAAGATAAAGAGAATAGAAATCACATTATAAATAAACAAAAATGAAATTAAAATAATTCAGGACAAATTGGACAGGGAAATGAATGAAACAAAGACATGTCAAAGTCAATTGAAAAGTTAGATACAATAGAACAAAAATAGAAATAGAAAAGACGTAACTGAAAACTGAAGTAAAGTCAGATGAAGACAAACTTGAAGCGGAACTTCGAACTAACCAAAGCGTGCTGGCACAACAGATTACATTAAGTCAGAAGAAATCTTTGCTGAAGTTAAGTTAAAATTGAGGAATGAGCTCAAACCGTGAACCAAGACGCTAGCAAGAAAATCGAGGGTGTAAAAGAATAAACAAAAAAGAAAACTGAGAAGCCGATAGCGAATGTTGTAGAACAGGTAAAAAAAGGGAATACTGAACAAGAAAAACCTGTAAAAAGTAGCTTGCTGGAGGTTGTTGATAAGTACGAAAAAGCCTGAAGCGGGACAGACGCCGTAGAGGAATGGACTACGCTAGTAAAGCAGAAAATAAGTAAGACAAATTGGCAGTTACAAAAAGTCACGAGTAATGCTTCATGTATGTGAGAGAGCATTAATGTAAAACAGTATCACACTTTCGAAAATTTAGTTCATAAGTTTACAGAGAAATTATAGCCACCTGAAACACAAGCAAATGTAGTGAGGGAATTTATATGGAGTCCAGGCCATTGTAGTGGAAAAGTATCAGTCCATTTTCGGACGGTTAATAAATTGTGCCATACAGGCGTGTGATCCTACTGCAATTAAACTTTCGCAATTTCGGAGGAAATTGTCAGACACGATACAGGCATTAATTGGTGGAGGACTGTGGAGAGACGCAGGCATTTCCCATAGAAAAGTAGAGTGGGCGAAGGGAAGCTTCAACGGTAACAGTACAATAGAACCGCGAAACTACTACATCAGCGATCGTCAAACTGCGGACTGCGGGCCACATGCGGCTCGAATTAAGTGGTCTTGCGGCAAGCGGTTCTCAGACTACTTTATCGTAATATGAATCTTGCAACTAACAGCAGAATCCTAAAACGTCAACTGACGTTAAGAGCTTCTTAAGAAAGTAATTTTTGTGGTCAGTAACAAGCGAAAGTACTTAGAGGGGTAATAAAATCTAGTTGTTGTCAAAACGGCTCACGTCAGCATTAGACTCCTGTGACTACAGTTTTCAGACTGGCACAAGGCAATTTAAAAATCTTACTACCTACGTCGGACGAAGTTAATGTGATAAACATGGCTGACCATAGATAGCCATTACCACACAATAATCCTATTCGAGGAAGAAGTGAGGTAGAGCCAACATCGAATATACATTTCCATGTTTAACAGGTGTTAATGTTTAATAACTTCTGGAAAAGGATAAATTATAAATCAGTAAGGAATAAACACTGAAAATTTTCAACTGTTGGCTGTTCCTGAGTTCTTCGTCGCTTCAAAAATACGGGGTGGCGCCAAAGGCACTGGGCAGATGGCTGAAAGACAACAAAAGTAAGAGCAAGACATAGTGCAGAAGGACGTTTTAACCATTTAAGTTGTCATTACCAAATGTTGCTAATTACGCCTTATAATGTTAGTATACAATGGACTGACAAACAAAAGAAAAACAATAATAAAAATGTTGAATTGTTCGGAGAGTGATCTGTGAGACGAATTTACAGATGTAATCCTCCAAATTGTCGCGATATTAACCAAAGAAAAAAAGGATTTTCACGTTAGAAACATTTTATAAAGTGGTGCTACTACAGCTGTTAATGAATGAGGAAGACATGTCAGATCAAAACCACCGTCTAGACAAGCAATGAACGACACACGAGATAGATTTGTAGAACATGGATTTATTATGGATGCGCCAAGACTTGGCCGCCCAGCAACAGTAAAACTGAGTAAAATGAATTGCGGAGATATCTAGCTGTGATCTAACGTCCGAGAAAATCAACTAGATGATTCGGAACTGTGCTGCATTTATCAGGAACGTCAGTGCAAAGAATGTTACACAAACATAAGTGTAAAGTATAGATTCCACATTTATGACATGACGATTCGTAAAACAGACTTGGATATGACGACTCGATGGTGAGGAAAGCAAATTATATACTAACATTGGCAATAACGCAGAGCAATGACTGAAGTAGAAAGACTCGACAACAATTCATTCAAACAAGGCAAACTCAACAACCGCATGGAAAGGTGTAGTCGTATCGATCCAAAGAAACTAACATCACGCACAGGTGCCAGACAGGTGAAGCTAGCAGCGAGAAGCAAATTAACGAGAAGAGAGATACAGAGTGGGTGAAAATAGATATGACAATGAATGATATGACCCGTGTGTAGCAGAGTCCTCGTATATCAAATCGGTAGAGAAGGGGAGAACACAGACAGATGAAAATACAAAGATATATCAGGGAAGTGGAAGGAAATTCAATACCCAATATTGGTATGATGGAAGAGTTCTGGAGGGAGTTCATTTGATCCCTGATTAGACACAAAGAAAGTATAGGAGTGGAAGTCACTGTTGAAGAAAGAAGATATGAAAGAACACGTAAGTTATCTGAGAGGTGAAGGTGATGGAGATGAGGGAGAACAACCAAAGGAGGAAGACTATGTGTTTGGGAAAGAGAAGGAAGAGCATCTGGAGACTGAGACTGAGGCAGTGGGACGTTGGAGAGAGGATACAGGGTGATGATGAAGACGAGGAAGGTGATGTGAACGATAAAGGAGAACATGACATGGTTGAAGTAGAAGAAGGAGAAGTAGATGAGGAGAAAGGAGAAGAGAAAATAGAGCGTATGCAGAAAGAGACGATGTGGACAAGGAAGATGAAGAAGAGGATAGGACAAAGGTTTCACGTCAAGAACAGGAGGAGAAGAAGCAGGGAAAGCACAGTTGTGTTGAAGAGGTAGAGGAAGTAGAATTTGATGCAGTGATATAATTAACAGATAACTTTGTCAGTTGGAAGGAGAAAGGAACCTTTAAAACCTACAAAACCAAAGCGACAGAAGATGAAGAGTTAACATTATTTACCACACGATCAGACTTATGAGGACGTGGATAACGAGGAAGTAAGAATAGATTCTCAATTTGTAACACTACCGGCTTTTACTAAATTAGCAACTCGCCAATCATGTTACTTCTCTGTTGAAGAAAGGATTTAAAGGAAGGATTTAAAACGACCATGATCGTGTGTAATGGAAAGGTATTAACTGTTTTCCGTTTCTCAAAAGATTTCTATTGAAAGGAAGCAATAGCAGGACAAACAGGATTCGAACCGAGGTTCTGTCAGTAACAGAGTAAACTGCAATTACGTAAATGAAATGACGCCAGCCTAATTAGGCAAATTTTTACCCAAGTACTAGCATTGTTCATAAAGAAAGATAACAATGTTGTTTAATTTACTTGCTATTGAAATTCTGTTTTACAAATAAAATACAAGGCAGTAGTGCAATTTCACAATCACTCCAACAGTGGTTTGTCGTGAACAACACAGAAGTAATATAAATGTTTCGGCAGTAACTTCTCTCAATAACACTAAGAATCTACACATTACTGTAGGAAGCTAGTGATCGTTATAGGTGAATGATTACTAATGGTCGAGCAATACTAACTTGGACAAGAAGCTTAATTACTGGAAAATAGTGCCACTGAAATGGTTTCCAGATAATTATATTCTCTAATCCGATTATTACTTGTTTCCTCAAGAAGTATTCTCTTCTTTATACGAAACATGTGGTTCCTAGGCCTGTTACAGTCTGAACAGTGGTAACCATTTATTTGTCATAACATCCACAAGTGATGAGAACGAAAGTTGCACTTCTCTAGTACTGTTATTTTAATATACACTGGAAGGCAGCCTCACCAACTGACATGAGTACACAAACTGTTTTACAAACCGACTCAGATCAAAACTGAACATTTCAGTTAATATGCAAAATGAGAAACACCTTTTAATTACATACATCTTAAAATATAAACATTTTTACTAGGCAGCAAGTATTCTGACTAAATTATGTTTATACTAAAAATTTAAGTGCTGTACTGACATTTCAATAAGTGAGACGCTGAAGCAAAAGCACCTTAGATCATTTCCTTGCAACTGTACTTTGGTGAAACAGTAACTACCCTTTTACGAGAAACACGCGGAGGACTTCAGAAATGGGCTTCATTGAATAACCTATGAAATTTACGACATCGCAGAGTTTATTACATGTAGTTAAAGCAAGCAAATACTTCTCAGTTCAGTAAAACAGGATACTCGGAAACATTGTAGCAATTGGAAAAGGACCCAGCCTCGTAAATACCTGGGGATTAAACATGTACCTTCGACACAAAGTTTAAACAAAATAGCATTATTATTTGGATAAGAAACCAAGTAACTGATCCTTGCTGCTATACAGTATGCCGATGGTGGCTGTGGGCTGCTAAAAAAAAGGCCAATTTTCTGCCACAACCGAGACTTGGCGTGCTTCGATCAGCGTAAGAAGTGAATACTTTGCATGCTAGGATCTGACTAGCTCTTTCCACGAAAGAGCCCTGCAGTTCTAGAACCAAATCCACATTTTATATTCCCATCATGCGAGTTTTGTAGTGGAGGGACTTCCTGCCAGGTTTTACACGGTAACAGTCCTAATTTCCCTAAGTATGATCCACTGCTAGAATTATAGATTTAACATTTCTATCTTTTACAGCACATTACTTCTAAAATTCATCCATAGTTTAATTATATTGACTCAAATAATGAATAAACGTGTGCTCACACCTTGCATCAGAAAACAAAGTTATACAGATGTCACGCCCTCAGGGGCTCAGCATTCGTTTGCTGGGTACAGGTTTCCAGGTTTCGCGACCCCGAGGCTCTTGAACTGGGGCTGGTAAGCGCCGCCAGTCCCCTCTCACTGTAAGCTTTGGGAACGCTGCAGCGACCACCGTGCTTCGCGGCGGTGGAGCGTTGTGTGTCACAGGGAACGAGGGTCTTGGCTTGATCGCACGGATCACGAGGATGGAATAAACCTCTGTAACAAAAACCTCAATCTCAAGGTGTGTTGCACCCTGATGTGGTGCGCAGCTGTTGAGATGGAACAGTCGTTAGTGGGCAACCTCTGGGGAACCTGCCACACCTCAGTTGTACGAGGAAAGTTGAGTGGTTCCGGGAATGCATTGTCGACGTGCAAAACATTATGAAACAGGTGGATGGAGATCTTGTCAAATCAGACTTTCTTATCCTTACTTTTAACAGCACCAAATTTCCAGAGCGTGTCAAGGCTGGTTTCCTCCGTCTAAGTGTTTTAAATCCCAGAAATTGCAATGGAGAAGCGACTTGTTATAAATATGGTAAGGCCGCCCACGACAGAGTCGGTTGGTCCTATCCTCTGCTCTGGGGATCACCCTGTCTTGAGTAGGGACTGCGGTGAAGAATGGAAGATCCAGGTGATCAAGACGAGAAAGCGCAACCCATATGGGTAGCCAAAAGAGTTATACGAGTCCATGCAACCACCCACGTTCACTGCCTTCTTCGCTTCCATTATCAAACAGACAGTCCAGAAAACAGATGCCACTACACAAAAGAAGGTTGCTTGTGTGGGCATTAGTACCTGTGTTTGTCAATGCACTTCTGCTGTTGCAGATCCTTTGAAGCTTGCCCCTTCCCCAAGAGCTACAGAAAAGGTCATGCTTGCTGACATTGCGGAACTTACTGCCCGTCCGAAGATCAAGTCTTGTCCACCACTCAGCGCTGTCACTACCACTACCACTCCTGAGGTAGCGGCTCCAAAGCAGCCACAGGCAAAAGTATCGAAGTCGAAGGTGAAGAATCGCCCAGTGGAGACAGGAAGTACACAGTCCGACGATGTCGACATCATCCTATCTGACAGCTCTCTCGAATCTTCTTTGGAGGCGATGGACCTTGATGTCGGACTGGGGCCATCATCTCGCCTCATAACTGAGCCTCTAACCATTGTGGACTCCGTTCCCCACTCGGAGACTGGATGTTTGTGTTGTCCTCATCATTTCATAATCAAAGTGGCGAGATTGGACTGAGTCAAGATGGAGAATTTTTATAGGTGCTGAGAACTGCGCAGTTGAGCGCCCCACAGACCACACATCTTCATCATCATCATCATCGTCATACCTTCCCCAGCAGAAAGTCAGGATAAAGTGCCACCGCCACGATAGATGGCATCCATTCTCTAGTGGAACATCGATTGGTTCAAGACACATTTGGAAGTACTTAAACTCCTAGTACAGCAACCCCCTGTGCTTTTTTTTGCAGAAAATGCAATTTAAAGCGTCTGGTGTCCCTGTTATGGGACTATATGCTCTATCACAAGAATGGCCTGACTGGGGAAAAGGCCAACGAGGGGTCACTGTGTTTGTCCATAATGTACAGCACTCCTCTGATATTCCCCTGGCTACTGACCTGCAAGCCGTTACTGTTGAGATTCATGTGTGTTGGAGGATCACTATTTTCTCCCTGTATCTACCGCCACAAGATGCAATAGAATTTGAGGCTTTGACAGATCTTATGGAACAACTCCTCTGATCATTTCTCCTACTTGGACACTTAAACGCCCATCATATTTTGTGGAACTCGAATTTTACTTGCCCTCTGGGTCCGGTTTTGGAGAGCCTCATGATGTCTCACGAGCTGTGCGTTCTCAACACAGGTACTTCCTCCCATTTTGGTACTGTAACTGGGTTATTCTAAGCCACCAACCTCCCTTTCTGTTCTCCAACCTCGTAGAGACTGTTCAGTGGGAAGTCATTGACGACTTTCATTCCAAAAACCACATCTTATCCCGCATGTACCTACTGGATGGAACATTACCTGAAGAGAATCCACTAAAATGGATGGTCAGCAGGGCTAATTGGACACTGTTCACCCACCTGTCCGTGTTTGAACACCGCGACAGCGTCGAGGAACGGGTGGACTACATCACATGAGTCATCCATCATGCTGCCGACTTATCCATCCCAAAGACCTCAGTTCATCTTAGGAGGCAACCTGTACCTTGGTGGACCAGTGAATGCCACTCAGCTCTCCAGGCAAGGTGTGTGGCTCTTTGATGATTTAAATGCCACCTAACAGCTGACAATATCACTGCCTATCGAGTCGCGAGATTCAAGGCTTGATACGTAACTAAGGAGATCAAGAAAAGCTCATGGAAAGCGTTCCTGGACTCCACCAACTGTTCCACTTGTTCTACAAATGTAAGGGAAGGTATCTGGAGGATTTGCAGTAAACACTGTCGTTTACCATTAGCAGCAGTGCTGAAACAGTGCTGTCTCCAGACAACGCCCAGAGACAGCGTTCAGTCACTGGCAGAGACTTTTGCAAAAACTAGTGCTTATGCAAGCCACGGTCTGGCGACTGTGGAGAAGGTTGAACTTCAGATCCAACAATTTAGAGTCTTTCAGCTCCTCTTTCTCCATGTGGCAGCTGCAATCGGCACTGTCTGATACTCGTTACACTGCTATCAGTCAGGGCCAAATCAGGTACTGCATGCTTCGATAATTGCCAGTGGCGTCAAAGGACATCCTTCTTGAATGATTTAACCTTCAATGTGAATTCCGGATATTTCTCTCCACTGTTGACTAGCTGACCCTATTAGAAGCGGCTATTCAACAGGCTTTGTTACGTAAACAGCACTGTCTTAGCATATACTTCGATATGTACGCGGCTCGTGGTCACGCGGTAGCGTTCTCGCTTCCCGAGCACGGGGTTCCGGGTTCGATTCCCGGCGGGACCGGGGATTTTCTCTGCCTCGAGATGACTGGGTGTTCTGTGTCTCTCATGATCTTTTCATCCTCATTCACTCGCAAATCGCCGTAGTGGCGTTAAAGAACTTGTGGAGTGGCGGCCGAACCCCCCCCCCCCCCCCTCCTGCGAGGGGTCTCCCGGCCACCAATGATATACGTTCATTATTATTCTTCGATATCACAAAGCACACGACGTTACTAGGAGACACAATATTCTCGTGCAACTCCATCAATGGAGATTTCGTGGACAGCTTCCCATTTTCATATGGCCTTTGCTGTCTACGCACTTCTTTAGCTCTCTAGTTGGTGACGTGCAGTCAGATCGCTTTGAGCAGGAGAATGGTGTTGCTCAGCACTGTGTTTTAAGTGTTACCCTCTTGACCATAGCCATCAACAGTCTCGTGTCTATGGTAAGGAGTTATGTGCAGTGCTGCTTATTTGTGGACGATTTTGCTGTTTTCTGTTCCTCATCCAGCATTGCAATAATGACCCATCAGTTGCAGCTACAGTGTAGAGGTTAGGGGAGTGGCCTACAAAGAAGGGTTTTCAGTTTTCTGCAGATAAGTGTGTGTGTGTGTTCATTTTAATCATTTCCGCCGTATTTTCGACTTACCTGACTGGTATATGAGGGACACAGTTCTAAATTTTAAAGACTCATTGAGGTTTCTGCGCCTCGTTTTTGACCACAAACTGTTGTGGTTACCTGACATGCGAGACCTGAAAGTCAGAGCCCAGAAGATACTGATTATCATCAAGTGGTTTTGCCACAAGTCTTGGGGAGCAGACAGGTTGCGTATGCTCCAGTTTTATAGGGCTTCTGTACATACAGGCTAGACTATGGCTGCGCAGTGTACGGGTCAGCGAGGCCACCTTATCTGAAGATCACAGACGCTATCCACCATGAGGGGATTACGCTAGCCATAGGTGTTTGCAGGACCAGCCCCATCCACAGTCTCTGTGCTGAGGCAGGCGTACGGCCATTCACGATCCGGGCTCCTCGCGGTGCATCAGGTATGTAAGTTCGTCGCAGTTCCGAATTCACCTGCATACCATACTGTTGCTCATCCACCTCTGGAACGTCTTTTGTCTAATCGTCCTCGAGCAACAATGTTGCTTATGATCCGTGTGCGGCGTGTGGCAGAGTCACTTGGTGTGTAGCACATACAGCAACAAACCCACTATTTCAACCGTCTGCCACCACAGTAACTGCAGGGGCCCAGAGTGATTTTCGACTTAGTACAGTACAGGAAAGACTGCACTCCTGCTTCTTTTTTCAATGCAGTAATTTCTGCCAATTTATATGAGAACCACAACAATATAGCTGTCTTTAGAAATGGGTGTAAACTGGGGGACTCGGTTGGTTCGTCTGATGTTTCCCCGGATCCTGTCCTCAAGGTCCGTTTTCCCCAAGACTTCACTGCCTCCGTCGCAGAATTATATGACATCTCGGACTGCAGTAGATGAGACGTTCTTCTAGTGCTAAATTTCTCGTCTCTTCCGATTCCCTGAGTGCCCTTCAGTCTCTACAACATTTTTATCCAGCAGAAAAGATGTCCACAATATCAAGGATGCCCTCCTCCAACTACAACGAATGAGGCAGGACGTGTCTTTCTGCTGTATATCGGGGTATATAGGTATTGCGGGGAACAAAAGGGCCGATATAGCAGCTACGGAGGCGTGTCGTGATCCTCAGCTATTTCACCGTGCCATCTCCTTGCGTGCTATAACCTCGCTGTTGAAATTCAGTTTCTTGCGGCGGTGGAAGGATGAGTGGCTGGAAGTGACAGACAGTAGGCTCCTTCTAGTAAAACCCACATCGCAGTCGCGGCGTACCTCCTTCCAGTCACGTCGATGGGACGAGTTCCTTCTTACTCGTCTTCACAGAGGCGACAGCCCTATAACGCATGGTTTCTTGCTCCGGTGAAGGGACCCTCCACTGTGCGATGCCTGTGGCGTACAGTGTGATTTCACTGGACTGTGTTTTATTTTCCGACCATAGGGCTGGCTCAAATGGTTCAAATGGCTCTGAGCACTACGGGACTTAACATCTATGGTCATCAGTCCCCTAGAACTTAGAACTACTTAAACCTAACTAACCTAAGGACAGCACACAACACCCAGTCATCACGAGGCAGAGAAAATCCCTGACCCCGCAGGGAATCGAACCCGTGAACCCGGGGGTGGGAAGCGAGAACGCTACCGCACGACCACGAGTTGCGGACCCGACCATAGGGCCGGGACTGATTTGCCCATCGGATCTGACCTCTATTTTAAGAAAAGTTCAAACGAACTTCGCTCGAGTTTTAAAGTTTTGTGAATTGTCCAACATTTTTCTCAATTTTTTTACGTTTCCTTGTGGTTTTTCCTTTAACTCATTTGTCGCTTTACTTGCGTTTTTACTTCGTATATAGCTACTTCCATTTTTTGTAAGCTGTTTTAGCGCATGTGAGAGAGAGTGACTGTTTGATCACCTCGAGTTCACGAGTGTGTAGCAATTTTAAGGATTATTTCCACATTCGTTTGTTTTAATGAGTGTAAGGGTGCTGAAACCTCGTCGTTCAGCGCCCATAAGGTCCTAACTTACATACATACACACACACACACACACACACACACACACACACACACACACAATCCACGTGTCACGTTAAGTAAAAACAGACAAAGAAGTTATATAAGGAAAGGGTAGAGAATATATAAGATAAATACAGAGAATATCGATACTGGACTTACAAGTTACATACCAGAAAAAGCACTAGTAAATATAACAAAGTCATCCTTCAAAAAACTGCCAGATAAATGGGAAAAAGTCGGCAGAACAAGAATTTCAGTGATCTATACACCAAAGAAGCGAGGCAGTGTTTGTCGGGAGAAGACGAAATTTATAGGGAGGCAGATGATAGCTTTCAGCCTGTAACAGAAATCAGAATGGGTGGAATGTTCAGCGCAGTCTTATTGATAGCGACAGTAAAGTCACGCATTTATCAAATGTACTATTTCAACGTCTTATGAAGAACTTTCAAATAATAACGATGCCAGCGTCCAATGTCAGAATAAGCAAACCGGTTAATAAATAAGCATATGTGACAATGAACCTGGGAAACGTTGAAATGGCGCAGGATTTCTTGCTAGCACCAAAGCGGAAAACTGACATTGGGCTGGGCACGGACACGTTGAGCAGATATGGAGCGAAGATAGATTGCGTTCAGAAATATGTAGTATTTACGAGTGACAGTCAGACTGAAATGATACGTTTTAATGGAGATGATGCAAGAATGTGTAGGTGAAAGAGTGCGAGTGGTACTGTCATGGGGAATCGGATGCGGAATGTAACGGGCAGACAATCGTGAGGAACAAGGAGTTGAAGGAGCAAATAACAAAATGAGTAAACGGCAATGAAAACATTAGCACCTACTAATACGACGCTTTGAAGGGGTTGTTACTGAAATATACACAAAAATGTTTTTCCATCAACGTGAAATAATACGCTTTTACTAATACCTGATTAAGAAAAAACTTCATCAACATCAGAGTATCACAGGAGGTAGAAGTCACTGGGACCGTTTTAACGATAAGACATTTTGTAAGTTCCCTGCGTTATCTCATTAGTGAATAAAGTTATTTGAAAAATGATTTCCCCACCTTCAAAGAATCAAGAATCTGTGCCCATAACCAGCAACTAAAAAATTGTATGGCTCATGGTTTCGATCAAATGAGAATAAAATTAATTTTCCTCAAAATCGAACTGATTTGAAACTGACATATTTTCGTTCACCATTATTTTAAAAGTTTTTGCGGTTTCGAGATTCAGATTGCCATGCGTTTGACTAGGAGCAAGTACTAACTAATCGTTATGTTTCAGGGATGTACACTACTGGCCATTAAAATTGCTACACCACGAAGATGACGTGCTACAGACGCGAAATTTAACCGACAGGAAGAAGATGCTGTGATATGCAAATGATTAGCTTTTCAGAGCATTCACACAAGGTTGGCGCCGGTGGCGACACCTACAACGTGCTGACACGAGGAAAGTTTCCAACCGATTTCTCATACACAAACAGCAGTTGACCGGCGTTGCCTGGTGAAACGTTGTTGTGATGCCTCTAGTAAGGAGCAGAAATGCGTACCATCACGTTTCCGACTTTGATGAAGGTCGGATTGTAGACAATCGCGAATGCGGTTTATCGTATCACGAAATTGCTGGAACCTCGCGATCGCTGCGGTCGCAGGTTCGAATCCTGCCTCGGGCATGGATGTGTGTGATGTCCTTAGGTTAGTTAGGTTTAAGTAGTTCTAAGTTCTAGGGGACTGATGACCACAGCAGTTAAGACCCATAGTGCTCAGAGCCATTTGAACCATTTGAACGAAATTGCTGCTCGCGATGGTCGAGATTCAATGGCTGTGAGCAAAATATGGAATCGTTGAGCTCAGGAGCGTAATACGGAACGCCGTGCTGGATTCCCACGGCCTCGTATCACGAGCAGTCGAGATGACAGGCATCTTATCCGCATGGCTGTAACGGATCGTGAAGTCACGTCTCGATCCCTGAGTCAACAGATGGGGACGTTCGCAAGACAACAACGATCTGCACGAACAGTTCGAAGACGTTTGCAGGAGCATGGACTATCAACTAGGAGACAATGGCTGCGGCTACCCTCGACGCTGCATCACAGACAGAAGCGCCTGCGATGATTTACTCAACGTCGAACCTGGGTGCACGAATGGTAAAACTTCATTTTTTCGGATGAATCCAGGTTCTGTTTACAGCATCATGATGGTCTCATCCGTATTTGACGACATCGCGGTGAACGCACGTTGGAAGCGTGTATTCGTCATCGCCATACTGGCGTATTACCCGGCGTGATGGTATGGGGTGCCATTGGTTACACGTCTCGGTCATCTCTTTTTCGCATTGACGGTACTTTGAACAGTGGACGTTACATTTCAGATGTGTTACGACCCGTGGCTCTACCCTTTATTCGATCCCTGCGAAACCTTACATTTCAGCAGGATAATGCACGACCACATGTTGCAGGTCCTGTACGGGCCTTTCTGGATACAGAAAATGTTCGACTGCTGCCCTGGCCAGCACATTCTCCAGATCTCTCCCCAACTGAAAACGTCTGGTCAATGGTGGCCGAGCAACTGGCTCTTCACAATACGCCAGTCACTACTCTTGATGAACTGTAGTATCGTGTTGAAGTTGCATGTGCAGCTGCACCTGTACACGCCATCCAAGCTGTGTTTGACTCAATGCCTAGGCATATCAAGGCCGTTATTACGGCCAGAGGTGGTTGTTCTGGGTAACGATTTCTCAGGATCTATGCACTCAAACTACCTGAAATTGTAATCATGTGTCAGTTCTAGTAAAATATATTTGTCCAATGAATACCCGTTTATCATCTGCATTTCTTCTTGGTGTAGCAGCTTTAATGGCCAGTAGTGTATATTGTCTTAATTCATATCAGCTGTGCACTGAAGCTGCTGACAAATCTATACAAGATAATTACTTGTATGTCTTTTACGATTGCAATGTATCACACAGCACAGTATCAAAAGGAAAAAATTTTGAATTTTTGTGGTGCGGGGTATCTAAGCTATAGTGTGTATAGCCTGCAAGCCTAATCCCAGGAGTATACATGCCAAAATATTGTTGGCTACTATAATTTATAGTCACTATGAATACATGGGCCTCGTGGGCGTTTCTAGGGAAGCTGTGTATTAGCGATTAGGTACTTGTTGTCAAGGGTAAGCATCAGCAAACAGCCACTGGCGGTGGACGAGCAGCTCGCGGGTTAACGACGCGGCAAGTGACACGGGCAGCGGGGCGTGGACGGGCTGTCACGTGGCCTGCCACCCTCCTCCTCCCCCCCCCCACTCCCACTCCCCTCACCATCCGGTCTTCAAACACAGGCGGGGAGTGGCTGCGACCCTCTGACATCTGATACTGATTAATGACGCCCACCAGTGGCGAGGTCACGCCACGTACAGGCGCCAAAATACACCTGCCGTTCTTCAACATCGCCGCGTATTTCGTTGTAACGAATACAAACGGTACCCTGCAATGGATGTGAATCTTACAAATGAAGCCAGTTTAAACGTGCCATGAGAATCTACTGAGACTTAGTGCCCCTAAATAAAGTGGCTTCTGGACAGTGTTGATGATATGGATACGTACGTGTAAGGTGCATTGGACGTTTTGCCTTGGCAATGACTTAGTATTTGACCCTGGTCTCTTTTCTATAGCTTACAGTTTTATGACAAAGTTATTCGACAGATAATAGGAAAACAACAAAATGCATGAAATACGACTGTTTTAAATGCTCATGAAGTTTTTATTGAAGTATAAACACGAAAACATCTCGTTGTTGCTTGGGAGTTCTGATTCCGCTGGTCATTTTCTCTCTCTCTCTCTCCCTCTCTCTCTCTCTCTCTTCTACTGAAAGCTTAAGTACATCTCCCATCATAATGGTATTGCAGAGGCCCTAATGCCGTCTTTCCATTAGTTTCAATTCTCACTGAATGCACTCACCTGGTTCCTGGGTAACGTCAGGCAAATTTTCGAAAAATACCTATAAATCTGTGTGATTGTTCAAAATGAGAAACCTGAGTTTCATCAAATAGTTTAACTTCTTTAAATTTTCGAGCGTGTTGGCTGTAATAAAAATGTAAAGTATGTCTGCCGCATTACCTAAGGAACTAGTAACAACCTCTTCCAAAGATACTCGAGCCTCCCAATCACTAGCAGCCCGTTTTGGTTCAAAGTTAAAATGAAACACCATTTTTCATATGTTAGGACGAACAAACACGTCTTATTTCAATTCTGTTTCTGATAGAAGAGGAAACCTCAGAGGGAGATTTGAAGCATTCTCTATCTCGCGAAATGACCACGACACCAAAATCAGATAAATTAGTGCTTGTAAGGAGGTTTATCGACAATTCTTCTTCCCAAGCATCATTTTCGAATGGAACAGGAAAAAGATGTGGGAAGGAAGGATGGTAGTGCGGGAGAGTGTTGCAGCTTTGTACACTTTTCACACTTACGTCTCTAGCCAGCTCTTTTATAGAAGATTAATATATTTTATTGTTCCATATTAAAATTATGGTATTCAATGTTTATGTGATGCTGTATTTCTCTAAAATTACAAAAATTGCTATGGAAAATTAAAGCTATTCCAAACGTGAAAACGTGTTACAGGATGCAGAACGTAACTAGGAACAAATATTTTACTTAAATTTAAAGGCATTGCAATCGAGAAAATTTCAACATTATTGTAACATTATTACTCTACTATACCTCAATAATCAGTAAATTGAATCAAATTAAGCAGAAGTATTATGAAACACCTGTTATAAGTCAAATATATTTTGAAATAGAAGCTACTCGAAACTTAAACTAATTTGCATTTTCAATATAGTAAAACTATTAAGACAAAAGAAACTCAGTTCATTTGCAAATATTATTTGTTTCAAGGTTCAAGATGGTGCACAACTGACGAAGTATGACTTAACTGTCTACATGTTATACGAATAGTTATAAAGTAATCTTTTACTTACCATAAAATTCTGTACCTGAACAATTAACAATATATTCCAAATAACTTTCATACACTATACAGTATTTAAATGTATAGAAAGTGAAATAGTCACACACGCTGCACAAAAGGCAGTCTCATTCCTGAGTACAACATAAACTACGTAAAATGGCAGAAACTTCTTGTGGCGGTCACTAGTGCCCCATTCCTTATGTGATTCTTCATCAGTCTCTAGACTAACGCATTAGGTGTTCCTAGGCAGAAAACTCTCCGACCCATCTTAAGAGGGCTGGGGAGCATAGCTGTAATGTCGATGTAGAGGTGATTTTGCAAACTTACTTCTCATATTCCGCACACCAAAAAAGTAAACGAATTCTTTATAAACCTAATTCCGAAAGTCGTTCGGTTTGATTTTTTTCAAAGCGTAGGGTTTTCTCTGCTAGAGTCTCTTTCAGAAAAATTTCTTCTTTGTGATGAAAATATCGATCTCTCGACTACTATTGAATGCAGCTTTAATCATGGTGACTAACTGGTGGTTTGTGATTGCTTCTTTACAACGGATAGAAGAGAAATGAACGGCAAACCATGACACAGTTAAATTTATATGATAATACACTACTGGCCATTAAAATTGCTACACCAAGAGGAAATGCAGATGATAAACGAGTATTCATTGGACAAATATATTATACTAGAACTGACATGTGATTACATTTTCACGCAATTTGGGTGAATGGATCCTGAGAAATCAGTACCCAGAACAACCACCTCTGGCGTAATAACGGCCTTGATACGCCTGGACATTGAGTCAAAGAGAGCTTGGGGGCCTGTACAGGTACAGCTGCCCAAGCAGCTTCAACACGGTACCAATTCATTGGGAGTAGTGACTGACGTATTGTGACGAGCCAGTTGCTCGGTCACCATTGACCAGGTGTTTTCAATTGGTGAGACATCTGGAGAATGTGCTGGCCAGGGCAGCCGTCGAACATTTTCTGTCACCGCCTAAATGGTTCAAATTTTACCAATGACCCCTCATTAAGACATACTACACTCCTGGAAATGGAAAAAAGAACACATTGACACCGGTGTGTCAGACCCACCATACTTGCTCCGGACACTGCGAGAGGGCTGTACAAGCAATGATCACACGCACGGCACAGCGGACACACCAGGAACCGCGGTGTTGGCCGTCGAATGGCGCTAGCTGCGCAGCATTTGTGCACCGCCGCCGTCAGTGTCAGCCAGTTTGCCGTGGCATACGGAGCTCCATCGCAGTCTTTAACACTGGTAGCATGCCGCGACAGCGTGGACGTGAACCGTATGTGCAGTTGACGGACTTTGAGCGAGGGCGTATAGTGGGCATGCGGGGGGCCGGGTGGACGTACCGCCGAATTGCTCAACACGTGGGGCGTGAGGTCTCCACAGTACATCGATGTTGTCGCCAGTGGTCGGCGGAAGGTGCACGTGCCCGTCGACCTGGGACCGGACCGCAGCGACGCACGGATGCACGCCAAGACCGTAGGATCCTACGCAGTGCCGTAGGGGACCGCACCGCCACTTCCCAGCAAATTAGGGACACTGTTGCTCCTGGGGTATCGGCGAGGACCATTCGCAACCGTCTCCATGAAGCTGGGCTACGGTCCCGCACACTGTTAGGCCGTCTTCCGCTCACGCCCCAACATCGTGCAGCCCGCCTCCAGTGGTGTCGCGACAGGCGTGAATGGAGGGACGAATGGAGACGTGTCGTCTTCAGCGATGAGAGTCGCTTCTGCCTTGGTGCCAATGATGGTCGTATGCGTGTTTGGCGCCGTGCAGGTGAGCGCCACAATCAGGACTGCATACGACCGAGGCACACAGGGCCAACACCCGGCATCATGGTGTGGGGAGCGATCTCCTACACTGGCCGTACACCACTGGTGATCGTCGAGGGGACACTGAATAGTGCACGGTACATCCAAACCGTCATCGAACCCATCGTTCTACCATTCCTAGACCGGCAAGGGAACTTGCTGTTCCAACAGGACAATACACGTCCGCATGTATCCCGTGCCACTCAACGTGCTCTAGAAGGTGTAAGTCAACTACCCTGGCCAGCAAGATCTCCGGATCTGTCCCCCATTGAGCATGTTTGGGATTGGATGAAGCGTCGTCTCACGCGGTCTGCACGTCCAGCACGAACGCTGGTCCAACTGAGGCGCCAGGTGGAAATGGCATGGCAAGCCGTTCCACAGGACTACATCCAGCATCTCTACGATCGTCTCCATGGGAGAATAGCAGCCTGCATTGCTGCGAAAGGTGGATATACACTGTACTAGTGCCGACATTGTGCATGCTCTGTTGCCTGTGTCTATGTGCCTGTGGTTCTGTCAGTGTGATCATGTGATGTATCTGACCCCAGGAATGTGTCAATAAAGTTTCCCCTTCCTGGGACAATGAATTCACGGTGTTCTTATTTCAATTTCCAGGAGTGTATTTCGGCATGACACCCGTTACACTTTACTGTACACTCCCGACGTGTTGTCCTCGCTTTTGGATGAAAGAGTGCACTCTTCTCAGTGGTGAATTACAAACTGTTTCTGGCACCTTGACAAGAATGTACAATTCACCGCCACAGACCTTCAACTGGAAGGCTATGCACTTCAGAACTGAGATTACCCCAAAGAGAAAAATCCAAAAACTGGAGGTAGAGTCATCTTGAATGTCATACTGCAGGCTGTCAGGCATATCCATTTGGGACAATACTGGTCCGTTACATGACTTACAGAAGCAACAGCTAAATGTGTGGGTACACCAGAAATGAATCAGCCTGACTTCCCAAAAATGGTTCAAATGGCTCTGAGCACTATGGGACTTAACATCTGTGGTCATCAGTCCCCTAGAACTTAGAACTACTTAAACCTAACCAACCTAAGGACTTCACACACATCCATGCCCGAGGCAGGATTCGAACCTGCGACCGTAGCGGTCACGTGGTTCCGGACTCAAGCGCCTAGAACCGCACGGCCGCACGGCCACACCGGCCGGCCCTGACTTCCCAACGAAGGGCACTGGGTGCAGTCTCAGACCAGTTAGAAAGGGACTTAACTGAAGAGCTCAGTGCTCAGTTTATTTGTACAATCTACAATAATACTTCAGTGTCGGCCCGTAAGTAATCATTCACAATACTCTCCCAGATGGGTTTTAGCGCATCAGCAACCAACAATAGGCAAAGAACGATTTAATTTTGAAATTCGTATTGAAAATGCCTTAAGATGCAGTCAGAGTAACAAAGGAAACACCATGTTAAAGTAATGCTGAACTGCCGCAAAATTTAAATATCATTAACTGTTGCCATCACTTCTGCATTGAAAATTCCAGTTATTGCAGTGCTCTGACACATATTTTGATTCTACTATATGTAACAAAAGTGCAACGCTGTTAGCGTGGGTGGGTGGGAAGGGAGTTGGAGGGGGGAGAAGGAAGGTGAAACCCTGGAGCCGGAGACGGTATAAACTTGTAACACACGGAACGAGGCAGTCTTCTTCCCAGCGTAAAATTTTGAAAGCGCTCGCAGTTCCCGGAGAACTCCCCTCTGGGCAGTATGGAGGCCGTACGTGCGGAGAATTTGAGTGTGGTGCAGTTCAGCTGAAAAGACGCACGCACACAGTATTGGCACCCATGTCTCTAGAAGAGCGAGTTCCTGGTGTAATGTCTCTTGCAGCGGTCTCTCCGCGATATTTTCAGAAATTTTATAAATTATATAACTCAGTACACATCTCGAAATATCTCTTCTTATCTTACCGATTCCTAAACTTTAATATACGATGATTATCAATGCAAAGTAGTTTCAAGCCATATTATTCCTTGGAGCGTCCATTTACTCCATGGAATAGCTTCTCTGCTATCTATGTTTTCTCTTATGAAAAGAATGAGGCAATGCTTTCCGATTAGCCGTGAAAGAAGGAGGATGTATATGTATGTATTGTTGAGCTAGTCGCCATCTTGATGAGATTCTGTATGAGAAGGAATTTAATACATGAACTAAACTAAAGTAAGTGTGTTCGCGTATTATTTAACTGATTATTATTGACAGTGTCTGCTTACTACGCTGTGTAGCACGGGATCAGTGGAGAACGTCTGATTTACACTGGACGAACCTGCCGTTTTGTATGCTCAAGATATCCAGTTACTTCAAATAAATAGGCTAACACGGTCTTACCAGCAGATCTCCGGTCTTCCCCACGTGATCACCGATAGTTAATAATTATAACAAAGTTTTCAGGAGATCGACTGACAATTTTCGTCGCACCGAGACTTCTAAATTGCTTCACTGCCTTATGGAATTTAATCTAAGCTCAATTTAATCAGGATAGAACAGTACTGAACTGTGTGAATGTGATAAGCCTGCTTTGTGAATGAAAATTACTATCCTGATCAGTGAAGCCAAATCAGGCCGGTGTGAGAGAGGTTTTTAAATTTCAGATCCCACAAAAAAAATATTAAACTGGTTAGGCTCAGCCTACAAATTCGGCTCTACAGTTTAGCGGGACTGAAAAGGAGTGAAACATATAACAACGTAAGTGTAAGTGCTCATAATGTTAATTGCTATAGCAGCCAGGGAAGTTACCTTCATGAAACTGGGAGTCGCTCAAAATTTCTCACACAGATGGTAAGAGGTTCAAGAGAGTTCATTATTTCAGATACTTGGTATCCTCGTTTGCTAGCAACAACAGCATAGAGATAGACATCAAGGAAAGAATAGCAATGGCAACGAAAGGCATGTATTCCCTCAGGGAGACTCTCAGCTCAAAATCAATATCAGCGAATAATAAGATGAGAATCTACAGCATAGGGATATTCTCAGCAGTCATGTACGGTTCAGAAACCTGGAACATGATAAAACACGAAAAGGAAAGGTTATTAATATCTGAAAGAAGTGTAATTAGGAGAATGTGAGGACCAATCTTAGTTAAAGATAATGGAGAAGGAAGAGGAATGAGGAAATCTACCTCTTAGTGCAACAACCAGGGAAAACCGAACACCACACACACCATAGAAGGAGCTAGGCAGCGCCAGGTCTGGCGAAGGACCTGGCAGCTCTGGGGACTGAAGACACCTAGAGGAACACCAAGCACAAAACAGAAAGGAATAAAAGCAGTTTGTGGAATCAGCGCGTGGTCTGCAGGACCTGTGATCGCTGGATATATATCATAGACGAATCCGTCATTTTTCTACGTATAAAGTCTACGGAGAAAAATAAAACAAAAATGAAAGACAGTTTTCTACAACATTCCGCAGATTCAGCGAGACCGAGTTCTTCATAGATCATGCTCCAACGCATCATTTAACTGTCTGCATGTAAGGATTCTTTCTAAGCACACTGGTTCCAGGTAGACATTACATTATCTCATCAAAAGTGTCCGGGTGTCTATTAATTTACATTAAAATGGAGTGTGTCCACACTCCGCCTATATGAGGGCTTCAACTGTGTTGGGGAAACTTTCAGTAGGGTGTCAGAATAACTGTGGAGGAATGACGGCGCATGCTTCCTCAAGAGCCAAAATCGGAGTAGGTAGTGTTGTTGGACGTGGAGTCCGGAGCGAAATCGACATTCTGACTCATCCCAAAAGTTTTCAACTCGGTTCAGGTCGGGACTCTGGAAAGGCCTGTCTATTTCTTGTTTGTTATTGTCCATGAACAGTTTCCTCAAAGATCCTACCTTATGACTTGGTGCATTGTGATGCTGATACAACCATTCGTCTCCGAACTGTTCCTCTACCGTAGACAGTACACAATGTCGTAAAATGTAATCATATCCGTCCGCATTTAGCGTTTTATTAAGTCCAATAATGGGACTACACATCATCTCAAGCATCACTGAGCGTATAAATGTGTGGCTTATAAATAGCTGCTCGTTCATCGTAGCTCGTTCGTTTTAATTCTCTGCCCACAGTCATTGTGAAAGCTGGGTTGCTGGTAGAGCTTCAGATGTCATACGTGATCCCTCTCCCTCATTTCATGTGATCTTTTACAGCCACCATCTGCACTGCTCGGAGGTCTCTGTCCGTCGATATTTGAGGTGTGCTTTGGACATGGCTTAACTGTGGTTCTTCTTTCCCATTTCCTCTGACTGACAGTCGACTTGGGTTGAAATTTCCTTCGTGGATATCCTACATAGGCTAGTCCACGTTCGAAACATGAGTAGGTTAATGATGTGGCCGTGGGTAACCCATTGAGTCCTACGATCGCTAATTTTTACATGAAAAAATTCGAACAATTAGCTCTCGAAAAAGCGAATAAGAAACCATGTCGATAGTATCGATACGTGGATGAATCATTTGTGGTTTAGTCACATGGTAAAAAGGTTTAGAGGAATTCTTTTGCTATGTAAATAGTATAAATCCTAAAATCTAGTTTATCATGGAAATGGAGAAAGACAGTGCAATATCCTTCTTGGATGTCTTCGTTATGAGACAAACTGATGGCAGCTTGAAACGTAAATTCTTTCGGAAGGTTACATATACCGACAGATACTTGCAGAAGGATTCCAGTCATCATCCACAACAGAAAAGAGGTGTAATTAAAAGTCTAGTGGACAGAGCTGAAAGGATTTGTACGCCGAGTTAAAACATCTAATGCAGGCTTTTGAGGAGAATGGGTACTCTAGTAAGGAAATAAATAGAGTTTTGCGACCGAATAACAGCAGGCCTAAGGACAACGATAAATGGAAATGCCGTGTGGATAGGGCCTCCCGTCGGGTAGACCGTTCGTCTGGTTCAAGTCTTTCAAGCTGACGTCACTTCGGCAACTTGCATGTCGATGGTGAAGAAATGATGAAGAGAAGGACAACACAACACCCAGTTCCTAAGCGGAGAAAATCTCCGACCCAGCCAGGAATCGAACCCGGGCCGTTACGTATGACATTCCGTCGCGCTGACCACTCAGCTACTAGGGGCGAACAAGACAACGATAGGACACAGCGATAGAAGAACACGGTTTCTCTGCCCTTCATCAAAAAAGTAACGGATCCAATCGGCAAGATTTTAAGAAAATATAACGTTCGAGCGATTTTCAGATCAACTAAGAAAATAGGACAAGCACTTCGTTCCGTTAAAGATAAACGTCCCTCCGCTCTCTGCAAGTGGTGTATACAAGATTCCGTGCAGGTGTGGTAAGGTCTACATTGGAACTACAAATAGAAGTGTGAATACACGGTTGAAGGAACATAAGTCTTTTCCGACTAGGGAAAACAGACAGGTCAGCCGTGGCGGAACATGCTCTCCAGTCAGATGATCACGTAGTGAAATTTTCGGAAACTAAAGTTTTATGTACTATGACGAACTATTACCCACGGCTATACAGAGAAGCCATCGAAATATGTAAACGTGGGGATAATTTTAACGGAAAAGAATAAGCCATGAAACTCAGCGATATATGGACAGTGGCGCTACAGAATCGACGAGAAGTTTTTATCTTTGACGTACTATGATCGACAGTTATATTTTATTTTTTACAAGGTTTATCTCTGCTATCACGTAAAATCCAGACCACGCCCATTTTCCACGGTGTTTAGGCCGCTCGTCGACGTCCGACTCGCCAGTCGGCAAGACTCAGCGACCCCCGAAGATGTCCAACGTAGCCTTGGACGAAACGTCGGGGATAGAAGATTTCCTTGGACCACGGCCCTACAACCCGGAAGAATTCCCAGCAGCTGAAATATTCGGTCGTGAAAGCCTTCATTGTATGTAGGATAAATCTGAAAGAATATCTGCAACAACGAAAAATGATTGTGACCAAAATTTAGTTAGTAAAAAGTCGCTCTTCACCTGTATAATCTTTGTAAACTTGGAGGTAGAAGATGAAGGAAGTAGTCATGATATATCAAACTTGAGGCTGACGTCCGCCGTCCGACATCCGAGCCACAATGTATCAACGGTCTCAAACCCCTACAACACGCATTATCGTAACCGCGCTGATGTAGGCATGAAGGCATATTTACAAAAAAAGTTATGAAAATATATGTTATGACTCGTTCGACATCATTACGATTTATCGTGCAAATGATGCATGGAACATGAAACTAACTAACTAACTAACTAACTAACTAACTATTGGGGTATCACAAAGCATGGTACGGCCTCATATAATTTGATATCTCAAAACTAAATTCAAAACTAACACTAAGCACATAATCAAAGTAGACGTACATACCAATTGTGGTATGTTTGGTTATTCCTGAAAAACTGACAGACCGGCGAGAAATATGCCGGGAAACGAGCCAAATAGGCTACTGTTGGAAAGGTGATGATGATGAAGTCCCATACTCCGAGGAGGGTAGGGGACAATGCGGGAGACCCGCACCGCTGTGCTAGGCAAGGTCCTACTGGAGGTGGTTTTCCATTGCCTTCCTCCGACCGTAATGGGGCTGAATAATGATTATGAAGACGACACAAAACCCAGTTATCTCGAGGCAAGAAATGTCCCTGACCCCGTCAGGAATCTAACCCGGGACCATATGCGCGGGAATTGAGAACGCTACCGCAAGACCACGAGCTGCGGACGTTAGAAAGGTAGACATACGTAATATACAGATCAGGCTTATTTAAAAAAGAAATTGTTTACATACATCTTGAAGTAAAATATCCATGTTATGGGTCTTAAGCGTTCGAGACGATTCCCTTAATCACGTTTATAGTATTCCACAACGCTCCAAGATCTTTAAAAAATAGTACCTTACTTTTTACTCTGTAAACTGTCATTACCGTGACATACTGAACGACGCATAATAGATAACCTTTCAAAGTGCGGAGATAAGTAAACTACTGTGAGGCTAATGCATAAACCATCTAATAAAATAAGAACTATATTCTGCATGGGGGTACATCTCTATGCAGTTCTCTTACTCTGACGTTTCAATAATCGTTCACTTGGTTGACATGAACAAGATACGATAGCATGTCTCGCTTCTTTCCTCATTTTGCACTTTTATGGGAGAATACGCAGGTAAGATTTTTGCAAACCTGAATATAAAAAATGTTGTGCATACGATCTGAAAGCTGAACATGTTACGAAGAAGGTGCAGTACCAGCAAGCAAACAAGCATAGGTCTGGGAGTTGCAGTTTCATTGCTATCTATACAAATACAGTATATGTGGAATTACATGGATTACAAAAATATCCTCGTCACATCACATCCCTCTCTTCTTGGTTATTCAAAATATATCAATAACAACAAGTTACATTAACGAGGATAAATGTGTCGTATTAGTAGATCAAATACACGTTCAAGAACAGAAAAGCACTTGAAATGTTATTCACATAAGTTCTGCAAATTTTAGTATTTAAAAGAGTTTTTGCGTGCACACGACAGAAATAATGAACAAGAAAGTGTTGTAAACAGTAGTCTGCTAATGTTTAGGGCTGTTTAAAATGGCGGCAGACCCCGCCCACGCTGTTTTCAAAGCAACGTACAGCGTTAGTTTATGTACCATCTACATTCTTTTTTTAACTCCATGTTTCTAAAGATATAACGTCGTAGAACTAAAACTGTCAGCATCAAAGCATAAGTAACGTACTATTTCAATATACTTACGTCATCTGCCGTGTAATCAAAACATTGACAGACATAAGAGAGTTCACTAATGTATAATGTGGATGTTACATCATTCTAGACTTAAGTAGAATATACTCACTTTAATGTAAATGATATTCATACACAGTCTCGTCAAAATTGTGTTCGCGGGTACTTGACAATGAAGATAAATGCCGAAACAGCCTGTCGTTAGTAAAGATTAATTATCGTCCGCAGAAATTCTGGTGCATCTTTTTAATAAGCATTCATTAAGTTTATTAGCGACTTGTGTGCCACTAGTTACATTTTAAGTTCATTTTGTTTACGAGTGAAAACGCCTAGGAAACGGTGGAGTATTTCTGAAAACACCATAACAGCTAAAAGATTGAGGACTATGTAGTTTCAAGAATCCAGTGAAGATCGTGAGATGTGACTTTCTATGGCTCGAGAATATTGGGCTTTAATTCGCACTTTGGAAGTCCTTCCGAAAGTGAGGCACGACATAGCTCTGATCGAGTGCAACAAACATTATTTCGTTCGTCAGAATCCTTCACTCACAAAGTTACTTTATCACCCCTATCCCAGCATAGAAACAGAAATTTTAATCAGAAGTGGAGCAGGCGAGCCTTTTCTTATGCGTCGAATCTTGCTTATTCTTGAAACTTTACTATTTCACTTCACTTCAAACTTGTTCAGTCCCCTACGAGCTTATGTTACGCCATAATAGTAAACAAAGCACGTGGCAGACGCTGCGTGTTGCGGACCTTACTGTCAGCTGTTTTTCATATGACCAGCTCTACATCGCTCTCTCACACTTCAGTGAAGGAAACAAGCTCTACATTCATGTTCCCAATCATACTCCCCCAACGAAGAATCTTTATAAGTCAAAACTAAATACTACTCGTACGAAGGCGGGGGCATAGCTATAAATAAATATTTGGGCAATGCCAGGTCCCTCGGCTAGATTGAGTTAATGTAGCATCATATTAAAATGAGAGTCTGCCTCAGTGGAACTGAGTTCTTATAGTCGATGTCGGAATCGTGTGAACCCAAAGATAAGGAAAACACCTAATATCACAATCCCACTCCGTCAATAAATACATAGTGCCACTCCATTTCTTGCAGATGGTCCTATGTTGGACTCTCAGCTCTGTCCAGGTAGGCACTTCCGGGGTGGGGTCCACCTAGCCTTATCAGGCCAGATGAGGAGCTGCTTGTATACAGAAACAAAGGCACCACCAGTATTAATCTACTGGCGTAACAGCTGGAGACATTGGCACCATGCTGACTACAAGTCCAACGATCATAGATCACGCCTCGTACTGCCTTCTAGACAGCTATCGACCGGGTATAACAAGCATGAAGCCTAATCCCTGAAGAGGTTTATTTTTAATCTTCTCTTCAAAGCAGACTGGTTTTGAACAGGACACAGGTAACAGCATAATTTGTTCCATAATAATATGGCAGGAATAAAGCGGTGAGTGTGTGTGTGTGTGTGTGTGTGTGTGTGTGTGTGTGTGAGTAAGATGGGTGGGTGCGGAGGGTGAGCGTGGGTGTGGGATAGAAGTAGCGTGGCGTACGTAGATAAAAAATGTAGAGAGTTTGTGTTTACTTTTACTTTTTGTTCCACAATAATATGGCAGGAATAAAGCGGTGAGTGTGTGTGTGTGTGTGTGTGTGTGTGTGTGTGTGTGTGTGTGTGTGTTTGTGTGTGTGAGTTAGATGGGTGGGTGCTGGGGGTGAGCGGGTGTGTGGGATAGAAGTAGCGTGGCGTACGTAGATAAAAAATGTAGAGAGTTTGTGTTTACTTTTACTGTTATCAGCAACGTTAGGGGAGTAATGTCAGTAGACTATGCTTCAGAAAACTTTTACATATACTTTAGAATCACCTACAGTCGCCTGTCGAACGTTTAAACGGATTGCCTATTCCGAAGGAGCTATTTCACTAGCCAATAAAATAATATATTTTAATTATCTTCAATTTCAAACAATA
Source organism: Schistocerca piceifrons (assembly GCF_021461385.2). NCBI lineage: Eukaryota > Metazoa > Arthropoda > Insecta > Orthoptera > Acrididae > Schistocerca > Schistocerca piceifrons. The sequence goes on from NC_060144.1 coordinate 172,347,127, forward strand.
ATATATTATGAGGACCGCAAGCAAAATAAGAATTTAATTTTTTTACTACTTCAGGTGCCAAATCAGCCACAATTTAACCAAAACAGTCGCATTACTTACTTTTCTTTTTTTAATTCAGCTCTCCTTTGTAAAGTGCTCTACAAGCTGTGTCTGTAAGAATTTGTGAGTGTTTCTACATCTACATTTACACCTGCATCTACAGGGATACTCTGCAAATCACATTTAAGTGCCTGGCAGAGGGTTCATCGAATCGCATTCATAATTCTATATTATTCCAATCTCGTATAGGGCGCGGAAGGAACGAACGACTATATCTTCCCGTACGAGCTTTGATTTCCCTTATTTTATCGTGGTGATCGTTTCTCCCTATGTAGGTCGGTGTCAACAAAATATTTTCGCATTCGGAGGAGAAAGTTGGTGATTGAAATTTCGTGAGAAGTTTCCGTCGCAACGAAAAACGCATTTCTTTTAATGATGTCCAGTTCAAATCCTGTATCATTTCAGTGACACTCTCTCCCATATTTCGCGATAATACAAGACGCGGTGCCCTTCTTCGAACTTTTTCGATGTACTCCGTCAGTCCTAACTGGTAAGGATCACACACACACACACCACGCAGCAGGATTCTAAAAGAGAACGGACAGGTGTAGTGTAGGCAGTCTCCTTAGTAGTCTAAGTGTACTCCTAGTAAAACTCAGTCTTTGGTTAGCGTCCCCACAACATTTTCTATGTGCTCCTTCCAATTTTAGTTGTTCGAAATTTTAATTCCTAGGCATTTAGTTGAATTTACTGCTCTTTAGATTTTATTGATGTATCGTGTAACCGAAGTTTAACGAACTTCTTTTAGCACTCATGTGGAAGGCCTCATACTTTTCGTTGTTTAGGGTCAACTGTCAATTGTTGCACCATTCAAATATCTTTTCTATATCGTTTTTCAATTTGTTTTGATCTTCTGTTGACTTTATTAGTCGATAAACGACAGCGTCATCTCCAAACAACCTAAGACTGCTGCTCAGATTGTCTCCCAAATCGTTTATATAGATAAGGAATAGCAAAGGGCCTATAACACTATCTTGCGGAACGCCAGAAATCACTTCCGTTTTACTCGATGACTTTCCGTCGGTTACTACGAACTGTGACCTCTCTGACAAGAAATTACAAATCCAGTCACGTAACTGAGACGATATTCCATAAGCACGCAATTTCAATACGAGCCACTTGTGTCGTACAGTGTCAAAAGTCTTCCGGAAATCCAGAGAAACGTAATCGATCTGAAATCTCTTCTGAACAGCACTCAACACTCCATGTGAATAAAGAGCTAGTTGTGTTTCACAGGAACGAAGTTTACTGTATCCATGTTGACTGTGTGTCAATAGACCGTTTTCTTCGAGGTAATTTATAATGTTCGAATACAATGTATGTTCCAAAATCCTGATGCATATCGACGTTAATGGTATGGGCCTGTAATTTAGTGGATTACTCCTACTACCTTTCTTGAATATTGGCGTGACCTGTGCAACTTTCCAGTCTTTCGGTACGGATATTTCGTCGAGCGAACGGTTGTATATGATTGTTAAGTATGGAGCTAATGCATCAGAACTGGTATACAGTCTGGACCAGAAGACTTGCTTTATTAAGTGAGTTAAGTTGCTTCACTACTCCCAGGATATTTATTATTACGTTACTCATGTTGGCAGCTGTTCTTGATTCGAATTCTGGAATATTTACTTCGTCTTCTTTTATGAAGGCATTTTGGAAGGCTGTGTTTAGTAAGTCTGCTTTGGCAGCACTGTCTTAAATGGTATTTCCATTACTATCGCGTAAAGAAGGCATTGATTGTTTCTTGCCGCTAACATACTTCACATACGACCAGAATCTTTTTGGATTTTCTGCCGGGTTTCAAGACAAACTTTCGTTGTGGAAACTTTTATAAGGATCTCGCATTGAAGTCCGCGCTAAATTTCGAGGTCCTGTAAGAGGTCGCTAGTCTTGGGGATTTTGCGTCTGCTTAAATTTGGCATGCCTGTTTCGTTGTTTCTACGACAGTGTTCTGATCCGTTTTGTGTACCTAGGAGGATCAGCTCCGTCGTTTGTTAATTTATTTGGTATAAATCTATGAATTGCTGCCGATACTATTTCTTTGAATTCAAGCCCTATCTGGTCTACACTTACATTATTCATTTGGGAGTAGTGGACATTTTCTCTTCGGAATAGGTATATTTTTCGTATATTTTTGGAGGATTTTGGGGTTACAATATCCAGTCTCAATACGACAACCCTGTGTTCACTAATCCCTGTATCGGTTTTGGTGCTCGTTATTAACTCAGGATTATTTGCTGCTAGGAGGTCAAGTGTGTTTTCACAACCGTTTACTATTCGCGTGGGCTCATAAACTAACAGCTCGAAATAATTTTCAGAGAATACGTTTAACACAATTTCGGATGATATTTTATACGTACCTCCGGAATTAAACAGGTACCTTCGCCAACATATCGAGGGTAAATTAAAGTCACCACCAACTATAACCGTATGAGTCGGGTTTGTGTTTGAAAATCAAACTCAAGTTTTCTTTGAATCTTTTAGCAACTGTATCATCTGAATTGGAAGGTCGGTAAAAGGATCCAAGTATTATTTTATTCCGGTTGCCAACAATGACCTCTGCCCAAGCTAACTCACAGGAAGTATCTACTTCAATTTTACGACAACATAAACTGCTTCTAACAGCAAAAACACGCCACCGCCAACTGTATTTAGCCTATCATTTCGGAACACCGTTAGGTTCTTCGCAAAAATTTCGGCTGAGCTTATCTCCGGCTTTAGCCAGCTTTCAGTGCCCATAACGATTTGAATATCAGCGCTTTCTATTAGGTCTTGGAGCTCTGGTACTTTCCCAACACAGCTACGACAATTTATAACTACTGTACCGATGGTTCCTGTATCTACGTTCTTCCTGTGTTCGGCCTGCACCCTTTGTGACTAAAGCCCTTCTTGTGTTTTCCCGAGACCCTCTAACCTAAAAAACCGCCCAGTCTACGCCACACAGCCCCTACTACCCGTGTAGTCGCCTCCTGCGTATAGTGGACACCTGACATATTCAGTATAACCCGAAACCCATAAAACAAAGGAAACAAGAGTTACAAACAAATACCTTTACTAGATTTCAACCTAAACATCATTAACTACACTGAAGTGCCAAAGAAACTTGTATAGGCATGCATATTCAATCACAGAGATATGTAAACTGGCTGCGGTCGGCACCGTCAATATAAGATAACAAGTGTCTGGCCCAGTTATATCGGTTACTGCTGCTAGAATGGCAGGTTATTAAGATGTAAGTGCGTTTGAACGTGGTCTTATAGTCGGCGCATGAGCGATGGGACACAGCATTGTAATGCGCCAGACGAATAACACACCTTACATTGAATTCCTGAAACAATTCCGGTTAAATCGATACATCGCGTTACATGTTGTTGTTGTGGTCTTCAGTCCTTAGACTGGTTTGATGCAGCTCTCCATGCTACTCTATCCTGTGCAAGCTTCTTCATCTCCCAGTACCTACTGCAACCTACATCCTTCTGAATCTGCTTAGTGTATTCATCTCTTGGTCTCCCTCTACGATTTTTACCCTCCATGCTGCCCTCCAATGCTAAATTTGTGAGCCCTTGATGCCTCAAAACATGTCCTACCAACCGATCCCTTCTTCTAGTCAAACTGTGCCACAAACTTCTCTTCTCCCCAATCCTATTCAATACCTCCTCATTAGTTACGTGATCTACCCACCTTATCTTCAGCATTCTTCTGTAGCACCACATTTCGAAAGCTTCTATTCTCTTCTTGTCCAAACTAGTTATCGTCCATGTTTCACTTCCATACATGGCTACACTCCATACAAATACTTTCAGAAACGACTTCCTGACACTTAAATCTATATTCGATGTTAACAAATTTCTCTTCTTCAGAAACGATTTCCTTGCCATTGCCAGTCTACATTTTATATCCTCTCTACTTCGACCATCATAAGTTATTTTACTCCCTAAATAGCATGACTCCTTTACTACTTTAAGTGTCTCATTTCCTAATCTAATTCCCTCAGCATCACCCGATTTAATTTGACTACATTCCATTATCCTCGTTTTGCTTTTGTTGATGTTCATCTTATATCCTCCTTTCAAGACACTGTCCATTCCGTTCAACTGCTCTTCCAAGTCCTTTGCTGTCTCTGACAGAATTACAATGTCATCGGCGAACCTCAAAGTTTTTATTTCTTCTCCATGGATTTTAATACCTACTCCAAATTTTTCTTTTGTTTCCTTTACTGCTTGCTCAATACACAGATTGAATAACATCGGGGAGAGGCTACAACCCTGTCTTACTCCCTTCCCAACCACTGCTTCCCTTTCATGCCCATCGACTCTTATAACTGCCATCTGATTTCTGTACAAATTGTAAATAGCCTTTCGCTCCCTGTATTTTATACCTGCCACCTTCAGAATTTGAAAGAGAGTATTCCAGTTAACATTGTCAAAAGCTTCCTCTAAGTCTACAAATGCTAGAAACGTAGGTTTGCCTTTTCTTAATCTTTCTTCTAAGATAAGTCGTAAGGTTAGTATTGCCTCACGTGTTCCAAAATTTCTACGGAATCCAAACTGATCTTCCCCGAGGTCCGTTTCTACCAGTTTTTCCATTCGTCTGTAAAGAATTCGCGTTCGTATTTTGCAGCTGTGACTTATTAAACTGATAGTTCGGTAATTTTCACATCTGTCAACACCTGCTTTCTTTGGGATTGGAATTATTATATTCTTCTTGAAGTCTGAGGGTATTTCACCTGTCTCATACATCTTGCTCACCAGATGGTAGAGTATTGTCATGACTGGCTCTCCCAAGGCCGTCAGTAGTTCTAATGGAATGTTGTCTACTCCCGGGGCCTTGTTTCGACTCAGGTCTTTCAGTGCTCTGTCAAACTCTTCACGCAGTATCTTATCTCCCATTTCGTCTTCATCTACATCCTCTTCCATTTCCATAATATTGTCCTCAAGTACATCGCCCTTGTATAAACCCTCTATATACTCCTTCCACCTTTCTCCCTTCCCTTCTTTGCTTAGAACTGGGTTGCCATCTGAGCTCTTGATATTCATACAAGTGGTTCTCTTCTCTCCAAAGGTCTCTTTAATTTTCCTGTAGGCAGTATCTATCTTACCCTTAGTGAGACAAGCCTCTACATCCTTACATTTGTCCTCTAGCCATCCCTGCTTAGCCATTTTGCACTTCCTGTCGATCTCATTTTTGAGACGTTTGTATTCCTTTTTGCCTGCTTCATTTACTGCATTTTTATATTTTCTCCTTTCATCAATTAAATTCAGTATTTCTTCTGTTCCCCAAGGATTTCTATTAGCTCTCGCCTTTTTACCTACTTGATCCTCTGCTGCCTTCACTACTTCATCCCTCACAGCTACCCATTCTTCTTCTACTGTATTTCTTTCCCCCATTCCTGTCAATTGTTCCCTTATGCTCTCCCTGAAACTCTGTACAATCTCTGGTTCTTTCAGTTTATCCAGGTCCCATCTCCTTAAATTCCCACCTTTTTGCAGTTTATTCAGTTTTAATCTACAGGTCATAACCAATAGATTGTGGTTAGAGTCCACATCTGCCCCTGGAAATGTCTTACAATTTAAAACCTGGTTCCTAAATCTCTGTCTTACCATTATATAATCTATCTGATACCTACTAGTATCTCCAGGATTCTTCCAGGTATACAACCTTCTTACATAGTTGCTTGAAATTGTACGATTCATATTGATATGCGAATTGAATAAACAAACTGACATCTTATTTGTGCATTCTACATTAATTGTTATCTCTTGCCCCAATTTGTTTGTATTTTATCGATCCCCAGACATTGTCATCAACCATCTTACTATTAAAGAACCTTAGAATAGTTAGGATTTTCGCTTCAGAGTTGTGAAAGCTCAATATCAATATTTTAGCACCCTGTATGTATTAACATTATGATTGATGTGTCATAAAGTCATACGTAGAGTAGAACTATAAACCTGAATAACGAAAATCTAAGATTTTCCTTTTTGCTATCATGTAGTTACGCCGGCACCCATCCAATAATTCCTATTAGCGATAACGCTTTTAAACAGGGAGTGTAGTGGAACTGACATTATGATCATTATCTAATTACATAACTGTCCATACTGCTGCACTCTTCTAAACTCTGTATGGTGAGCTGTTGTCTTCCTAAAACACTCACAAAGCGCCCTTGCGCATATGTGGTAGGAAAACAGAAAAGAATCAGTTCCACACATGTTACAGCATCTCTGAGGTGAAGGTAAAGTCGATAAAGTGAGGACTTTCCCATACGACCGTTTCACGAGTTTACCGTGAATATCAGGAATCCGGTAAAATATCAAATATGTGAAATCGCTGTGGTCGGAAGAAGATTTCGCAAGAATGCGACCAACGATGACTCAATTGAACCGTTCAATGTGACAGAAGTACAGACCTTTGGCAAAATTGCTGCACATTTCGATGGTAGGCAATCACAAGTGTCAGCATGCGAACCATTTAACGAAACATCATCGATATGGGCTTTTGGAGCCTAAGGCCCTCTCGTGTACGCTTAATGACTCCACGACACAAAGCTTTAAGCGTCGCCGTTGCCAGTCAACACTGACATTGGACTGGTGGTGACTGGAACATGTTGCCTGGTAGAACGAGTCTCATTTCAAATTGTATTGAGCAGATTGATGTATACGGGTGTGGAAACAACCTCATTAATCTATGGACCCTGCATGTCGGGAACGGACTGTTCAAGCTGCTGGAGGCTCTGTAATGGTGTGGGGCGTGTGCAGTTGGAGTGTTATGGGACCTCTGATATGTTTATATATGACTCTGACAGGTGACACATATCCTGTCTGATCACCTGCATCTGCTCGTATCCGATAAGTATAACCACGGACTTGGGCAATTTCAGCAGGACAATGCGACGCCCCACACGTCCATAACTGCTACAGAGTGGCTCCAGGAACACTCTTCTGTATTTAAACACTTCCGCTAGCTACCAGACTACCTAGAAATGAACATTATCGAGCATATCTGTGATGCCTTGCAAAGGGCTGTTCAGATGAGATCTCCACCCCCCGCACTTTTACGAATTTATGGACAGCCCTCCAGGATTCATGGTATCATCTCCCTCCAGTACTACTTCAGACATCAGTCGAGTCCATGCCACGTCGTGCTGCGGCCCTTCTGCGTGCTCTCTGGGACCCTACGCGATATTAGGCAGGTGTAACAGTTTCTTTGGCTCTTCAGTGCATAACACACGAGTGACATCGATTGTAAGGTTGTCAGAAACTTTTGGCAAAGACTTCTTGTGGAATCGGTAGAAGCAGCGTCGTCACATGTTGTTGGACATCAGCATCATTACAGGAGATGACACCTGATGCTAGCACTACGAACCGGATACCAAGTGACAATCAGTACTACGGTGCTTGTCGTCTTTTCAGCCTTCCTCTGATAGAAATTCGTAATTGATATCCACATCATCTTCGTCTTGGTTTTTGTCATCCGCCTTTTTTTTTTTTTTTTTTTTTGGGAGACAGGAAGCCAAGTCGATGAACATTATGCCAGTTTCTGTCGCTTGGTCTCCGTATCTTACTGATAGCATCAGGTCTGATCTCTTGTAAGAACGCTGATATCCAAGAACGAGTGGTCGCGGTGCTTCGTGCGATTTCACAAGAAGCGTTTGCTGACAGTTTTCAACAGTTTTACAACGATGTCGGATGTGTGTTGTAGCTAACGATGATTACTTCGGATGCCGGTAAAGGTACATATTTGGTCAGTAACCCTCGTTTTCTTTATTTTTTGAGACTATCTAGAGAAATTTCAGACGCATCGTGTAAATCCATCATATAGGTGCGTCTACACTTAGGAAACACTTGCACAAAGGTATATTTATGATTTTAGAACTGCAACTCTATGTCGCACGTAAAGTTATGTACTTAATCAGCATCGTCCCACAGCTAACTAGTGAACTCTGGTGTATATGTTTCTGCACTGCTATGAACTTGCAGAACTAGAACCAAGAAAGCAACCTGTATTGCCTGCTGAGACATCTCATAAACTAAAACTCAGTATTGCAAGAAAACTTGGTTGTTCCCCATTACTTAGCATGATTTGTGAAGCAAGGTCAGTGGATGATGCAGATTTCATGCACAAAGTTTGACCCATCAGAATACAACCACAGCTACATTGAAACTGAACTATCTGTACGGCTTGAAAGTGAACGTTGTTTGAATAACAGATATAGTACTCAATTCAAGTTGAAACCAAATGTACCGGGAAGATAAGATTTAAAAGTTTTCCCTTCCCGAAACGACCTCGCCAGTGATAGAGCAGTAACAAAACTTGTAAAGAACAGGAAGAAGTGCAATATGGTTCCGTCTATAACGCCTGTGGCCACGTTAATCTTAAAAAGTAATCCTATGTTTACAGGTAGATTATTCCGCAGCTATCAGCAGGAAAGAGGGAAATGTTTCTAATTATTTTATATAAACATATAGTATCACGGGAGTATCAAATGCGGCAGGGATCTCGTGTTGAGTGGAAAGGTACTGAGTAGTCCGCAGGTCGTGGTCGTGCGGTAGCGTTCTCGCTTCCCACGCCCGGGTTCCCGGGTTCGATTCCCAGCGGGGTCAGGGATTTTCTCTGCCTCGTGATGACTGGGTGTTGTGTGCTGTCCTTAGGTTAGTTAGGTTTAACTAGTTCTAAGTTCTAGGGGACTGATGACCATGGATGTTAAATCCCATAGTGCTCAGAGCCATTTGAACTATAAACGGGACTGAGCCATAATGAATTTCTAAAAACACTAATGAATTTAATTTTAAGAAGCAAAAATCCAAGAATAACATTAACAAATTGCCACCAAAACTGAAAAGACTAAATTTCAACTACACAACTGATAGTAAACATCTCAAAACGGCAACAGTATAAAATCACTTCCTTTTAGTAAAGAACATTGCACAAGTGAAAATACATTTACATTATAAACAGAAAAACATACGACCAAATGAATATGTCACATATATCAACTATCGTCTATTGCCAGTAATCATCAAAAAGCCATTGCCTTAGAAGTAGTCAAAATGACTGACAAATGTTGTTCAAATTTATGATGATAGAGGCAGTGACAGAGAAAACGCCAGTGGCAATAAAGCCCCCTGCTCTACTGACATAGGACGGCGGTTGCCGCTGCCACAGTAATGGAAACCTTCATTAAAATTTTCAATCATGGTGCACCGGCATCTTAAACTAGACCACAGTTAACAAGAGATACAATCACCTATCCGTGATTTCTCGTAAAATCCAGGGCCCATTGACAAACGCTTGTTGAGAGAGCGCCGAGAGAAGAACATAACGGAGATCACTCGCAGTCGGAAACCGACGTTTATCATCCAGCAGACGCCACCGCGTCCAGTACTTGCAAAGGTCAGACCGGTCTCTAATGGACACAAACTGCTTGCAGCTTCGGTAGCAGAGGACACACCGAATTCTGTGCGTCCTGCCGAAGTAGCTTTTAACGAGCAACATTCACGGCTGCGACCAACACTCGTCCCCGCCAAACCCGCAGTGAGCAAAGACACCACTCTAGGCAACGGGCCACGGCAGACGCTTGGCCACAACAACACGCCGCCTCACTTGCGCTCCTCGCCGCCCGTGTCACACTCCCTCCATTTCTCCAGGTCGCCGCAGCCCTTAACTGCCTTCTCCTCCGACCTGCCCTCTACCGACGACAGTGACGCTCATTGCGCTCTTGCAGCCAGAGGGATTACAAACCCGCGGGAATTACGCGAAATTAAACGGAGGCGCACGGCACAGGGTGTACAAAAAGAAAGAAGTGGCTGAGGAGCTTAGATGATTTGAAGCGGAATGAAAGATGAGTCCAACCGAGTGATCGTATTCCTGGACAAAGAAAGTAATGCAGTAACTATTTACATCTTCGCAAGTACAGGAAATGCATAACAAAGTTAGTGAATAATAACATTACAGCACATCCATCGGCTGTGCAGCAGCTTGTTGGGTAAAACCGGATCAGTCAAAATGTTACGACTATTTTCCTAATAACGAGATGGTCCTTAATTGCCACAGAAAAATATCTAGTGACACGAGTTCCATAAGTCAGTGGACTGTGGACATAAGTAAGATGGTGGACGATTTAATACATCGAGGTAGATTTCCACATAAAAATCACCCAAAGGCGTACACGATGGCTCTCCAGAGAGAAAATATTATGAGCCAACCACATGAGATATCTACCATCTCAGTCATCTCCGTTACTTTAACCCTCTACTTACCAGAAAATCTGTATAACGTTGCCTACCAGTCGGCCCTTCCAGGCACGTTTTGCTTAAATTGATCTAAACTAATGCTATTTTGACTACTTTGTTGTGAACGACTTTTGGTGTATAAATATTTTTCAAATAATTGTATGTATTTAATGTTTACATTTTTTAAAATACAATTTTTATACTTTTATTGGTGGTTTCTTCTCTTGTTGAAAATTTGCGCACGTTCTACAGACACAGCAGAATCATCCTAGCATATACGTTTGGCGCATTTATAACACGTAATTTGACTTTTTCTATCTTTATTCTCTAGACAATATGCACGTTTTCTCCTTTTCTTAGCCGGTCATTTAACTCCCCTTCCTGGACCCGGTGCTATTTGACTTCTTTACCCCTGTTGGCTGCGTTGCCAAAGTGAACGTAAAAGACTCATTTTTTTATTGGTAGCCAGCATCATCTACATTATATGTGCATTCATTACACTAACATCGCCCGTATTGATGAAAACCACCAATGGCGAGCGCCTTGTTTTTCTCTTCACATTCTGGCATCCCGTCTTCTGATCCAAGGTGACAATGCCACCTTTTGTGGCGCTGTATGTCATTACAACTTCAGGTGTATATGCTTGAGACGATGGCACCTTTGGTTGGTCATAAAGAGTGCTAAGGACAATATCAACTTTGTTTTTCTTAGGAACATAAGAGTCTGTCATCGCATTTGGACGAAAACCAAATAACAAAGTATACTTCACGTCCATTACGTGTAATAAAATCGGCAGGCACTTCACCATTGTTCTTTTCAGATAGTACCAACTAGTGTCAGATCTTTCGACAGCAAATAAAGAGTTAAATGCAGAAATATTAAAAAAATCATCAAACGTAATATTACGTGCAGACTTTTCACGTTCAGTTACCAGAATTTTCACCACATTCTCTCCAAGTCGCACGGCTCTGGTTTCTTCTTCCTTCCCCAAATACTCTTTCATTGTCCAGCAGTAGTTTGTTGCACTATCGCAAATTGACCAAAACTTTATTCTGTACCACGTGTTGATGGCATGTACTCTCAAAATGGACAGCGACCTCGAAATGTGGCGAATTGTTCACCTACAGTCATGCACCATCCTGGAATCTAGGCATCCATGATGATAATTTCCCACGTTTCAAAAACCTTTTCCGATTATTTTCAGTTTGTCACTTGGCCTGTGTTCTCATTGGGCTACTCCACTGTCAAAGCAAAACGTTCTCACAGTTGCATGGAAGTGGTTGCGAGATATAATTTCATTGAGCAGTAGTCGGCCATTCTCAACACTCCAAAGTTGACTCATATGTTAATTTCTTGACTTGTAAACTCCAGTCAGGATCAGAACACCAAGAAACTTTTTCATTTCATGTATAACTGTATCTAGTCCTCGTAAACAATTCGACCTTCCTTGTTGGTCCACATACACATTTTGTCAATGATGGGTACACGAAAGAACAATATAAAACAAGATTCTTCATTATCAAAGTTCCTAATCGAATAACTTGTATGTCCCTGGTTTTCTTTAGATACGTCCTGTTTGCCCCGACAACCATAAATTCCAGCTTGAGGAGGTGTAACCTGTATTTTATTCCCAATACGAGAAAAGAAAAAGTCACATTCAGCCGAATTAGCCCTAAATCGTTCTTCTTCATTTCGTATAGGGATTATTCATAACCATCATTTTCGTGTGCTTCTAAGTTTTCAGCGACATATGCCTCATTATCGTCGTCACTGGAAGATTCACATTCACTAGGTGGGTTTCCAGAATCACAAGACTCTTCCAACAATTCCCTTATCTCCTCATCTGATAGTCCTGTTCTTCGTAATATTTTCAGTTTGTAGACCAGACAGTTGTACGAAATAATGTACCAAAATAAACGTGTGCTTATCAAAAGGATGACTGTTGAACACTGAAAGAATAACAATGTTAGTCAACAACGGCAAATGGTGAAACAGACGCTGCGCAGTCAGGCTTACGGTTGTTGAAAAATTACTAATAACCCGTACGGGAGGAAACGTGCACCAACACTTTAACATAAAGACATAGGTCAATTTTATTTCCAAAATTACGACTAACTTGACAAATAAGGAAAAGTCATAAAATTTCATTAACATAAAATATATAGTTACTAACATAGAAGATATTAAACAACATGGACGGGCCTCTGAGGCCGGGTGGTAGGTAAAGAGCTAACGCGACGGTCTGTTGCCCACAATATCATGAACTTCACTGGTCATTTGCTCGGAAGGAACAAAAATGTGGCCGGCCGGAGTGGCCGAGCGGTTCTAGGCGCTACATTCTGGAACTGCGCGACCGCTATAGTTGCTGGTTCCAATCCCGCCTCGGGCATGGATGTGTGTGATGTCCTTAGGTTCGTTATGTTTAAGTAGTTCTAAGTTCTAGGGGACTGATGACCTCAGAAGTTAAATCCCATAGTGCTCAGAGCCATTTGAACCATTTGAAGAAAAATGTGGCTTTCAGAAATTGTGAAACGTACTGTGTACTTACAACGTTTCTGCTGTGCAGTAATAAACAGTTTTAAGTGCTGGAACAGAGTTCCCAAGAATGTTCGTCAACTGTATTTTTTACCCTACATAACGAATTTAAGATTTGCGGATAAAACTGATGTGTCACCGCACGTTTTGTGCTGTATCCATTGCTACGTAACAGGTGCCATTGTCTGTTTAACATAAGAGTGATAGTCTGAAAAAAAAATGAATCACGATTAGCAAAAACCCAATGTTGCGTAAAAATTTATCAGACCAGTCTATCAGCATTGATAACGAATTTACGTTTTTCGTCGCTGCTGCTTCTGCGTTCTTCAAAAGCAGGATTACGCCCTTTATGTTATATTCGAGTAGGAACGGTGACCATTAAATATACACAGATGCGGATTATTTTTCCTATGGCAAGCAGCGCGAATGCAGCGCACCGTAAACGTTGTGTAAATAATAACGTCTGCGTATTTACCCGCCAGACCCACCCCTTTCCCTACCTTCAAAGCAGCACTGGCAGAAGCACGTCTGCTATGACATGGACCTGTCAGTTTTTGTTATACTTTGGCCCGTCGCTCACTGCAGTGAATCGGACAGTTTTGCTGCGGTAAAGTTTTAAACTCCATTCAGCTACACTGGTACATGACACCTGAAACTGTAGAGAGCGGGAGAAAGAGAGAAAGCGAACATTTTTGTGCCGGTAAATGTTCGTCGATCTATTAGTGCTGTCGATTCATCCGTGGGCACTACCATCGGATGCCAGCTGCAAATTTTCTGGTTTATTCAGACTTACTTGTCTGCACTAACCACTCGTCATCACAATAAAAAACTGCATGTTGTGTGACATCCCATTAATACTTTGGTCACTGCATAGAACGGAAACACTATCACACTAAAATGACACCTCAGCGTACTTCTCACTGTATTTGTTAAATAAAGATCACCTAATGATCCAATAAATTTATCGTACTAGACTACATTCATTCAAATTAAAAATTTACATGGAATACTGCAGCAATGTGACTCATAAAAAACTTAAACACAGAGAACAGACACGGAATACTGAAGTTAATTATGTGGGACTTTCTATGACATCTTTTCTATAGATTTTCTCTCTTGAAACTGAGCGTAATACAACTGCGACAGAAAATCAGCATCCTTACTTTTCTTGCCGAGTTTCGCGGACTTGAGTTCATGTGCAGAGTTTCGCGGACTTGAGTTCATGATATTCTATACAACTCCTACTACCCTCATTTGGAAGAGATCCGAAGTCCCAACAAAATTTCAAGCAACTTTCTACACTACATAACCGAGCAATTAGATTTCACGATGTGAGACTATCGACATTGGAAACTGTAGCGGATTCACTCAGTGCTATTCATAGCCGAAAACGGTAAGTATGTTCCTCTGGCAACGTACTAAACATTTACTATAATTCTTTCCGCCAGAGGCGTGTGGTCGACATCGAATCGAACGTTCGATATATACCATAGGTACCTGTGCGTTCGAGAGGCAGTTGTCTTGGGAAACTACCCGTTTCTGTACTCTTCTATTCTTTATTGTTAATCGCAAACCTTCGCTCACATACAGCTTATTCGTATTACACCCAGTGCAGTCGGAGCCAGCGCCACTTACCTGTCAGCTGAGGGCGCAGTTGGAAAGTGCTGAGCCGTTCCGCACTGACGTCTCGGTCATTATCCAGCAGCAGGATGCCTGTGGACTAAAGGAAGTACACCGCCGAGCATAGTCTGTTGCTGGTAATGCACAGCGGGACATTGGACAATGCCTAGCAACATATCGTCGTCCTAGCCAACAACAGGCTTCCCGCGGAGTCGTTTCCCAGCAACTACCACGACCGGAGACTGTAAGGGGATTACGTCATTGGAGGCTAACTACTCAACATCGCTGTCCACTGGCTGATGACCGGCAAGTACGTGGCACCACAAGCTTAACTATGTTTACGCTAGTGTTAGTTGTTTTCAAGGCTGAGTTTTGTATTATTCTACATACAATTTTTCGTAAATAGCATTCTAACTAAAGGCTACAAATTAAACCAGGCAATCGTCATTAAAGTCAATTCTGTGAGAAAGAACTAAAACAGTAAACAACTTAAATTATTTAAACATAAACGTTTAACGTCTCTGGCGGGTTAGAGATGAGTAATACTCGCATGTGTGTAAAAGACCTTGTTCTATATAACATCAGCCATAAGTGGTCAACACAGCGCGTTCTTTTGGCCCTGATAAGGACTATTGGGAGTGCGAGAGAACGGCGTAGGTTACCTTCAACTAGAGACATCCTCAATAATTAATAATGAAATTATATACCTGTTAAATACTAAGAAATAGTCATCTTAAATGACCCTTCTTTTTGAGATATGTCCAGCACAATTAGACTTCTGAAATCAGTACGAGTCCTCTTAAATATTAAAGTCCTGCCACTGTGCCTCTGAGTGATACCTACGTACAATCATCACTTGGCTTATGATGCCTAAGGAGCCTAAGACTCGGAAACGACAGATGAACACTGCAGTTTGTAGACTCGGCAGTAACTGGAGAGCCGGCCACTGTGGCCAAGAGGTCCTATTCGCTTCAGTCCGGAACGCGCGACTGCTACTGTCGCAGGTTCGAATCCTGCCTCGGGCATGGATGTGTGTGCTGTCCTTAGGTTAGTTAGGTTTAAGTAGTTCTAGGGGACTGATGACCTCAGACGTTAAATCCCATAGTTCTCAGAGCCATCTGAGTAACTGGAGACTGTACACGACTCGGCGCACTGAAGAGAATTCTTCGCCGTAGCTCAGTTCTCCGGTATTTAGAGAGGCATCGAACAAACGCTATCGAAACACGTGATGCCCACGGGTTGTCGACTGCGACCCCCGGCGGATCTCGGTATAATTCGTACTGCCAACCCATACAGCTGCTGCGTTACGAGTATTTCGAGTGCGGCTTATCGACTGTGGTGCGGTACTCTCTGGGGTCGTATCGACACCACAAGGACAGTCTTACCCCATTCTTCAGAAGATGTCTGTGTTTAGCGCAGCGACTGTCGCCACCATGCATGTTATCCAGTTCGTCAATTCGTTCGGACTAAACGAGTGCCCGATAATATGACACATTAAGTATGCTATTGGCCCTCCGCACCCCGGCAATACTTAGATTAAACGACGTTCTTCTTATGAACGAAGTGTAGAAGATGGTTGAGCTACACAGAGGAATGAAATTCCACGGAACTTTCTCTGCTTACCATCGAACCAGCATCGTCCAAGTGATAACGCGGGTCTTTTAGCAAAGAATTCAGTCTACGACGGGCGCCTGCTTAACCACGATTTAAATAGGCCCAACCATGTCACTGCGCTTAGAGGGGGGGCGGGGGGAAGAAGGATTTGTAGGCTCTCGAATGGGTGCTATGATATTCTCGACAGAAGGATGCGATCTACGAATTAGGCAAACAGTAGAAGGCACCTCACGTCAATCACTGGGCTACATTTCCATCGCTGCTACATTCCCAGTCACGTCCACAGGATAAGCATCGCACATACAACTCATCATCAAAAATTCATTTAAATCTCAGTACCCTTTTCATGTGAGTGGCATTGTACCAAGTAGCTTTTTCGCAGTTTTAAGCCCAAATTTCCCTCTTATATCACCTCTATAAATATGTTCATACTGTCCGACTGCCCAGCCGCCAGCAGCCAACACCGCATCATTACGGAGTGATTTACAAGGTGACTCCGTGATGTTGTTACAAAGATTCATGGGTGATGGATAAGTGTAAATCTATCACTTTTAGGTGAGGGATCGCAGCCTGGGAAGGAGCAAGTGGAATGTAGTAAGCAAAAATTATTCTGGTACCACGGGTAATGGAATAAAAGTACAAACAATGTTGTTGGTATAATCGTAGGGTAGCAACTTTTAGAGGTGGTAGTATGGACTGAAAGAAGAAAAAAAGCTCTAGTTAACATGCTCTCTAAAATGCATACCTTAAGAGCTACGGGCACTTCTTCATCGCTTTTACTGTAAAACACATCTCTTCTATTCCGTCCGTATTTCTTCCTCCAAAAATATGGAAACCAAAGAGCTTGCACTAGAAGAGACGTGTTTCACAGTATCGAAGATGAACAAATCCTAGTAGCTGTTAAGCCATACATTTCGGATTCCATTGTTTACTAGAAACTGTTTCCTTGTTTTAGTCCATACTGCCACCCCTGGAATATTCCTATCCTACAATCTTAGCAGCAACAGTAACAGTACGTGTATTCCACCATCAGAGGTTGTTGTTGTTGTGGTCTTCAGTCCTGAGACTGGTTTGATGCAGCTCTCCATGCTACTCTATCCTGTGCAAGCTTCTTCATCTCCCAGTACCTACTGCAACCTACATCCTTCTGAATCTGCTTAGTGTATTCATCTCTTGGTCTCCCTCTACGATTTTTACCCTCCACGCTGCCCTCCAATGCTAAATTTGTGATCCCTTGATGCCTCAAAACATGTCCTACCAACCGATCCCTTCTTCTAGTCAAGTTGTGCCACAAACTTCTCTTCTCCCCAATCCTATTCAATACCTCCTCATTAGTTACGTGATCTACCCACCTTATCTTCAGCATTCTTCTGTAGCACCACATTTCGAAAGCTTCTATTCTCTTCTTGTCCAAACTGGTTATCGTCCATGTTTCACTTCCATACATGGCTACACTCCATACAAATACTTTCAGAAACGACTTCCTGACACTTAAATCTATACTCGATGTTAACAAATTTCTCTTCTTCAGAAACGATTTCCTTGCCATTGCCAGTCTACATTTTATATCCTCTCTACTTCGACCATCATCAGTTATTTTACTCCCCAAATAGCAAAACTCCTTTACTACTTTAAGTGTCTCATTTCCTAATATAATCCCCTCAGCATCACCCGATTTACTTTGACTACATTCCATTATCCTCGTTTTGCTTTTGTTGATGTTCATCTTATATCCTCCTTTCAAGACACTGTCCATTCCGTTCAACTGCTCTTCCAAGTCCTTTGCTGTCTCTGACAGAATTACAATGTCATCGGCGAACCTCAAAGTTTTTACTTCTTCTCCATGAATTTTAATACCTACTCCGAATTTTTCTTTTGTTTCCTTTACTGCTTGCTCAATATACAGATTGAATAACATCGGGGAGAGGCTACAACCCTGTCTCACTCCTTTCCCAACCACTGCTTCCCCTTCATGCCCCTCGACTGTTATAACTGCCATCTGGTTTCTGTACAAATTGTAAATAGCCTTTCGCTCCCTGTATTTTACCCCTGCCACCTTCAGAATTTGAAAGAGAGTATTCCAGTTAACGTTGTCAAAAGCTTTCTCTAAGTCTACATATGCTAGAAACATAGGTTTGCCTTTTCTTAATCTTTCTTCTAAGATAAGTCGTAAGCTTAGTATTGCCTCACGTGTTCCAACATTTCTAAGGAATCCAAACTGATCTTCCCCAAGGTCCGCTTCTACCAGTATTTCCATTCGTCTATAAAGAATTCGCGTTAGTATTTTGCAGCTGTGACTTATTAAACTGATAGTTCGGTAATTTTCACATCTGTCAACACCTGCTTTCTTTGGGATTGGAATTATTATATTCTTCTTGAAGTCTGTGGGTATTTCGCCTGTCTCATATTTCTTGCTCACCAGATGGTAGAGTTTTGTCAGGAGTGGCTCTCCTAAGGCTGTCAGTAGTTCTAATGGAATGTTGTCTACTCCAGGGGCCTTGTTTTGACTGAGGTCTTTCAGTGTTCTGTCAAACTCTTCACGCAGTATCTTATCTCCCATTTCATCTTCATCTACATCCTCTTCCGTTTCCATAATATTGTCCTCAAGTACATCGCCCTTGTATAAACCCTCTATATACTCCTTCCACCTTTCTGCCTTCCCTTCTTTGCTTAGAACTGGGTTGCCATCTGAGCTCTTGATATTCATACAAGTGGTTCTCTTCTCTCCAAAGGTCTCTTTAATTTTCCTGTAGGCAGTATCTATCTTACCCCTAGTGAGACAAGCCTCTACATCCTTACATTTGTCCTCTAGCCATCCCTGCTTAGCCATTTTGCACTTTCTGTCGATCTCATTTTTGAGACGTTTGTATTCCATTTTGCCTGCTTCATTTACTGCATTTTTATATTTTCTCCTTTCATCAATTAAATTCAATATTTCTTCTGTTACCCAAGGATTTCTATTAGCCCCCGTCTTTTTACCTACTTGATCCTCTGCTGCCTTCACTACTTCATCCCTCAGAGCTACCCATTCTTCTTCTACTGTATTTCTTTCCCCCATTCCTGTCAATTGTTCCCTTATGCTCTCCCTGAAACTCTCTACAACCTCTGGTTCTTTCAGTTTATCCAGGTCCCATCTCCTTAAATTCCCACCTTTTTGCAGTTTCTTCAGTTTCAATCTGCAGTTCATAACCAATAGATTGTGGTCAGAATCCACATCTGCCCCTGGAAATGTCTTACAATTTAAAACCTGGTTCCTAAATCTCTGTCTTACCATTATATAATCTATCTGATACCTATTAGTATCTCCAGGATTCTTCCAGGTATACAACCTTCTTTTATGATTCTTGAACCAAGTGTTAGCTATGATTAAGTTATGCTCTGTGCAAAATTCTACAAGGCGGCTTCCTCTTTCATTTCTTCCCCCCAATCCATATTCACCTACTATGTTTCCTTCTCTCCCTTTTCCTACTGACGAATTCCAGTCACCCATGACTATTAAATTTTCGTCTCCCTTCACTGCCTGAATAATTTCTTTTATCTCGTCATATATTTCATCAATTTCTTCATCATCTGCAGAGCTAGTTGGCATATAAACTTGTACTACTGTAGTACGCATGGGCTTTGTGTCTATCTTGGCCACAATAATGCGTTCACTATGCTGTTTGTAGTAGCTAACCCGCACTCCTATTTTTTTATTCATTATTAAACCTACTCCTGCATTACCCCTATTTGATTTTGTATTTATAACCCTGTAATCACCTGACCAAAAGTCTTGTTCCTCCTGCCACCGAACTTCACTAATTCCCACTATATCTAACTTTAACCTATCCATTTCCCTTTTTAAATTTTCTAACCTACCTGCCCGATTAAGGGATCTGACATTCCACGCTCCGATCCGTAGAATGCCAGTTTTCTTTCTCCTGATAACGACGTCCTCTTGAGTAGTCCCCGCCCGGAGATCCGAATGGGGGACTATTTTACCTCCGGAATATTTTACCCAAGAGGACGCCATCATCATTTAATCATACAGTAAAGCTGCATGTCCTCGGGAAAAATTACGGCTGTAGTTTCCCCTTGCTTTCAGCCGTTCGCAGTACCAGCACAGCAAGGCCGTTTTGGTTAATGTTACAAGGCCAGATCAGTCAATCATCCAGACTGTTGCCCCTGCAACTACTGAAAAGGCTGCTGCCCCTCTTCAGGAACCACATGTTTGTCTGGCCTCTCAACAGATACCCCTCCGTTGTGGTTGCACCTACGGTACGGCCATCTGTATCGCTGAGGCACGCAAGCCTCCCCACCAACGGCAAGGTCCATGGTTCATGGTATCAGAGGTATCAGAACAATTTCCGCTTATAGCTTTCTAACCCGTCGTTTCCTGAGCAGGGCGTCTTACCTCAAATTTACCTCCACATCCCTGACTGTATCATCACGGAATCAACCAGTGTATTAACATCGGAAAAAAGTGAATATGTTCCTCTTTAAAAGACTGAGTGACGAACCAGCTGACTCAGTCCTCATTCCGCCTTAGACATCAAAAGTTATAGCGCTCTTTTAACACAGAACATTCTAAGTCATTGTACCCAGTCTCTCTTTGCAGATAAGCTTTCATACGAACCATCTTCCTCTCAACGCCACTGTCTATATATGACTCTCTCCCAGTGTTTCCTTTTCCTCCCATTGATTTACAGTACATCCTAATGCCATTATCTCCTCTCTAACGCTGACTCCTTTTCTCTCTCTTTCCCATTGTTATTGTCTGCAAGATATCTCAGCCGATCAGGTGTATAAAACTTTGGTCCAAAATCCGCCCTCTCTGTAACTGGGTGTTGAAGTTCATCGGTCTGGGAGGGTCTACATTCCTCAAAGCCTACTGTGGTCTCCAACCATCTGTATTTTTCGTTTCCACTGTCTCCTCTCTTTTTTGTCCCCCTGTTTGTGTCTCCATCCATCTCTCTTTCTCTTTTACTGGCACTGTCTCTCTTTGACTTTCAGTACCTCCTCTCTCTTTGGCTCCCACTGATTTTGTCTTCAACCAACTCTCTTTCTCTTTCACTGCCACCTTCTCCCTACCACCATCACAGTATCCGCTCTCTTTCTCACCTATTGTCATTGTCTCCTCTCTTTTTCACCGTCACAGCCTCTCTCTGATACTCTCTTTCAGTACAATAAAGCTCGTATATGATCGCATAGCAGAATTTTTGGTGAGGAAGGAGAAATGAGAATTGAGGAAGCTGATTTCCCCTTTTTCCTTTAAGATCTTGTAATGAGGAACATATTCACACTCTTTCCCACTGCCTCTCTCCACGTCATACCTCGGCAGCAGAAGTATTAAAAATTTCGGTCCAAAATGCTCCTTCCCTATACCGACGTGTGCAAGATGTGCTGCTCATATAAAACGAATTCTATAGATCAACAACGTTTTGACAGTATATTGAAAAACTTAGACACATAATCTTTGCACGTATAAGTAACAAATAAGTACACATAATATAAGATTAACAGAGAATCGTTTGCTTTAAATTTTTTCTGCATACTTTGTTCATCGATCGCAAATCACCGAAAACGCTTGGTTTATGCTTTGTTTCTTAAAAGAGTAAAGATGTTATAAGAAGTACTTTGCTTAATTTACTGTCTTTTCAGTTTCACGTAATTTTTAACATTTGTTTGAAGTTCTTTTAAAGAATGTGAAGACACTTTTCAGCCCTCTTCTGTGACTAGTGTACCATTTTGGGCCTATCTGTATGGGCGTGAAGTGCCCATTATACAGAGGAAGCGGGTTATAAATTGTATTGCTGAAAAAATGCAGATTAAAAACATAATTCTGTTACATCAGAACGACTGAGACGACAGTAAAACTCTTTCCATGTGACTAGTACGTCAGTCAAGACTACATTAAGCCTCTCACCAATAATTACGTGACCCTTCAATTGCATAAGAACAGAAACTTTGAACCTCTGGATGTCAGTAACGGATAATGATATAGAAAAATTATAGAAGTTCCCAGAGAATATCATTAAGAACACGTGCTAAAAATCTCGACGATCTACCATAAGCAGAAGTTACAGACGTGTCCATCTCCACAACCACACTCATGCTCATAAATTAAGGAAAATGCCAATACAAGGTGAAACAACACTCTGGTGGGGGTCAGTGGGTTTAAATCCCCTCGGGGTATGAACATGCGGTGCATCTGACCTGCGGTCGTCGCACGGTGGCGCTGGTAGCAGTCCACATACGCAGAGGTGTGTTGGTGCATGTCAGAGTACGGTGCAGGGAGTAAGTGTGGAGAAGTTATCAGACGTGCTAATGGTGACTGTGTGTTAAAAATGGCTCAAAGAACACATATTGATCACGTTATGAGGGGTAGAATACTAAGGCGACTGGAGGGTGGTCAAACACAGCAGCTCGTAACACGGACCCTCCTTGTGTCACAAAGTGTGATCTCAAGATTATGGCAACGATTCCAGAAGATACCAAACGTGTCCAGGAGCTACAGTACGGCACGTCCACAGTGTATAACACCACAAGAAGACCGATATGTCACCATCAGTGCCCGCAGACAGCCACGGATTACTACAGGTAGCCTTGCTCGGGACCTTACCGCAGCCTCTGGAACGGTTGTCCCCAGACGCACAGTCTACATACGACTGAACAGACATGGTTTATTCGCCCGGAAACCTGCAAGGTGCATTCCACTGACCCTTGGTCACAGAAGAGCCCGCAAAGCCTGGTGTTAAGAACACAGTAGGTGGTCATTGGGACAGTGGTCCCAGGTTATGTTCACGGACGAGTCCAGTTATAGTCTGAATAGTGATTCTCGTCGGGTTTTCATATGGCGTGAACCAGGAACCAGATACAAACCCCTCAATGTCCTTGAAAGGGACCTGTCTGGAGGTCGTGGTTTGATGGCGTGGGTGGGGTTATTATTGGTGCACGTACACCCCTGCATGTCTTTGACATATGAACTGTAAGAGGTCAGATGAATCAGGAGGTCATTTTGCACCAATATGTCCGATTTTCAGGGATGCAGTGGGTCCCCACCTTCCTCCTGATGGATAATAACGCACGGCCCCACCGAGCTACCATCGTGGAGGAGTACCTTGAAACAGAAGATATCAGGCGAATGGAGTGGCCTGCGTGTTCTCCAGACCTAAACCCCATCGAGCACGTCTGGGATGCTCTCAGTCGACGTATCGCTGCACTTCTTCAAACGCCAAGGACACTTCAGGAGCTCCGACAGGCACTGGTGCAAGAATGGGAAGATATACCCCAGCAGCTGCTCGATCACCTGATCCTGAGTATGCCAACCCATTGTGCGGCCTGTGTACTTATGCATGGTGATCATATCCCATACTGACGTCGGGGTAAATGCGCAGGAAACAGTGGCGTTTGGCAGCACATGCGTTTCGGGACGGTTTTCTCAACTTATCACAAATACCGTGGACTTACAGATCTGTGTCATGTGTGTTCCCTGTGTACCTATGCTATTAGCGCCAGTTTGGTGTAATGCCACGTTGTGTGGCACCATATGCTGCAATTGCCCTTAATTTATGAACATGAGTGTAGTACTGTTCGTACCCAATAGTCATGGTTTTCTCAGGAACCGCTAACGAACAAGTGATGCTTTTACAAGTTACCTAAGGTACACCCTAGACCACACCTAATGCAAGAGAACGAACCGATTTACTCATGTTGGCTGGTCTGCTGAAAGTGTGTAACGTTTAAATTTTGATTGCGCACTGTAGGATGGCTATAGTATGCCCGTTCATCCGAAAGGTATAAAAATGGTAGCTCGGTCGAGGGCTATTCAAAATACTTGACCTCATATCACTGTGACAAATACAAGTCGAGATATGACAGCCTGGAAAATCGCATTTTTGTGCATGTCTTTTGGAACATGTTGGTTCCACGAACTAAACAATTCAAGGGCAACCCGGTCACGCAGTTCCAGCTGGATATTGCCTATCCAATGGACTCCAGGAGTAACAAACATTTGATTGTCAGTGTCCCATATAATTATCGGCCGAATTTCAAAATTAAAATGCTATCATAATCTACTCACTAAGAGGTACTATTTTATGGTAACGTTTAACGTAATAAATGTGGTACCGTACAGAGATCACGTGCCACACCAAAGTTAGCGACACAAATCGACACCACAGACTTTAGCGCGGGCTCGGCTACAGTCCGTAAGTACGTATGGGAGACGCCTCCCCTCTCAGTGAAGCAATTCCCTCAAACGGAAGTCAGTATAGTATAGAGATACCAAGAGCTCTGCCCAGATCGTAACCTCATTTGAAGGAGTCGACGTCGTAGGATAGGACGAAAGTGATTGTTATTGTTTCTGATGGACTTTAATTTATGTATGGAACATTGTACTGCAAGGGAACAGTTTGTTAATCTGTGCATCAAGTGAAGCTTTAATAGCCAATAACAGTTGTAACTTATCAGTCAGTCCTGTGACAAAAATCTCTGTTAAAGTTAAGTAGATCCTTTACTCATTTATGCAGTAAAGTGAACTAATATTTCATGTGTTCTAGTTTAATGTGCCACGTCACCGAGGAATCAAAGAATCTATAGTTGTGGCCAGATGATAGTAATTTCGTCTGGTCACAACAATAAGCTACGTAAGCACACTGCGTAAATTACCTAGACTACATTCACCTAGTATTTAGAATGAGAGCTTTTAGTGACTTCCCACTAACTTTACATATAATTTCAAACATTTTAGAAATATGCACTCGCGAATAATGAAAGGACAAAAGGTTTTCGCTTACTTCATTTTCTCTGTTCTTGCAGTACAACTTCTGCATCAGGAATTTAATTTATTACGTCTGTATTAATTAATTTATTTACAATAAGTTTTTCAGACCGTATCCACATATATGACTGAACGTATCTGCAAAATTATATCATTGTGTGGCATATAGTTCAGGATATACGACGTCATAAACATTGAGATGTGAGGAAATTCAGAATACAGTCTTCAAGTGTTTGACGTCTGAAGATATTTTTTACATGAGAAATCGATTACTTAAGGATCCTGGGGTTGGTGTAGGAGGTACAGGTATCGGGCTAACATAGGACAGTGCGACGTCAAGTAAAATGCTCATCGTATAAACGTTTGACTGCTGCAGCGTCCCGGTACAGCCTTTTACTCACGAGAACGTGTGCAATCCTTTCTCCTCCGGAAATAGTGACGTCACGACACGACAGGATACGGGAAAATGAGAACTGTTTCTCAGAACACACGCCAGTGGCATTAGTCACAGATATCAGTATCGATACTGCCGATAGTGATTTTGATCTGAGTCACAAACGTCGGTAGGCAAACAGAGCTGACGCTAAATCTCTTTTGAACTGGAAATCAAACTGCAATGATCTAAGCCAAAGATCCTCAAATTGTGTATCTTGCTCAGCTACAAGATGGCATCCAAGAAGTTATGATTACACGTTAGAGTTTCAAAAATCTCTTGTAAAGTGGACACCGACAGGCTGCTCACAAAACTAACTGAATTTTTTTACACTTCTGCTTTACTCACACATTCAATTGCCGTCCAGAAAAATTCCATGAGATGTAACAGATATGCATAAATTAAGTTCTACACTGGGTGATCCATTGATAGTGACCGGGCCAAATATCTCACGCATATCTCACGAAATAAGTATCAAACGTAAAAACTACAAAGAACGAAACTCGTCTAGCTTGAAGGGCGAAACGAGATGGCGCTATGGTTGGTCCACTAGATGGCACTGCCATAGCTCAAACGGACATCAACTGCGTTTTTTTAAATAGCAACCCACATTTTTTATTAGTTATTCGTGTAGTAGGTAAAGGAATATGAATGTTTTAATTGGACCACTTTTTTCGCTTTGTGATAGATGGCGCTGTAATAGTCACAAACGTATAAGTACGTGGTATTACGTAATATTCCGCCAGTGCGGACGGTATTTTCTTCGTGATACATTACCCGTGTTAAAATGGACCGTTTACCAATTGCGGAAAAGGTCGATTTCGTGTTGATGTATGGCTGTTGTGATCAAAATGCCCAACGGGCGTGTGCTATGTATGCCGCTCGGTATCCTGGACGACATCATCCAAGTGTCCGGACCGTTCGCCGGATAGCTACGTCATTTAAGGAAACAGGAAGTGTTCACCTGCATGTCAAACCTCAGCCACGACCTGCAACAAATGATGATGCTCAAGTAGGTGTTTTAGCTGCTGTCGCGGCTAATCCGCATATCAGTAGCAGACAAATTGTGCGAGAATCGGGAATCTCAAAACGTCGGTGTTGAGAATGCTACATCAACATCGATTGCACCCGTCCCATATTTTTATGCACCAGGAACTGCATGGCGACGACTTTGAAAGTCGTGTACAGTTCTGCCACTAGGCACAAGAGAAATTACGGGACGATGACAGTTTTTTTTGCACGCGTTCTATTTAGCGACGAAGCGTCATTCACCAACAGTGGTAACGTGAACCGGCATAATATGCACTATTGGGCAAAGGAAATTCCACGATGGCTGCGACAAGTGGAACATCAGCGACCTTGGCGGGTTAATGTATGGTGTGGCATTATTGGAGGAAGGATAATTGGCCTCCATTTTATCGATGGCAATCTAAATGGTGTCATGTATGCTGATTTCCTACGTAATGTTCTACCGATGTTACTACAACATGTTTCACTGCATGACAGAATGGCGATGTACTTCCAACATGATGTATGTCCGGCATACAGCTCGCGTGCGTTTGAAGCGGTATTGAATGGCATATTTCATGGCAGGTGGATTGGTCGTCGAAGCACCATACCTTGGCCCGCGCGTTCACCAGATCTGACGTCCCCGGATTTCTTTCTGTGGGGAAAGTTGAAGGATATTTGCTATCGTGATCCACCGACAACGCCTGACAACATACGTCAGCGTATTGTCAATGCATGTGCGAACATTACGGAAGGCGAACTACTCTTTGTTGAGAGGAATGTCGTTACACGTATTGTCGAATGCATTGAGGTTGACGGACATCATTCTGAGCACTTATTGCATTAATGTGGTACTTACAGGTAATGACACTGTAACAGCATGTGTTCTCCGAAGTGATAAGTCGATAAAGGTACGTGTATCACATTGGAACAACCGAAATAAAATATTTAAACATACCTACGTTCTGTATCTTAATTTTAAAAACCTACCTGTTACCAACTGTTCGTCTAAAATTGTGAGCCATATGTTTGAGACTATTTCAGCGCCATCTGTCATAAAGCGAAAAAAAGGTGGTCCAACTAAAACTTTCATATTTCCTTACGTACTACACGAATATGTATTAAAAATGGGGGTTCCTATTTTAAAAAACGCAGTTGATATCGGTTTGACCTATGGCAGCACCATCTAGAGGGCCAACCATAGCGCCATCTGGTTTCCTCCTTCAAGCTAGACAAGTTTGATTCTTTGTACTTTTTTCGTTTGACGCTTATTTCGTGAGATATTTGGCCCGGTCACGATCAGTGGACCACCCACTAAATGCGGAACTCTTATGTACGTACAAATTGTAAAATCAAGTGTCGTAAATAATGCAGACATCTGTTCAACTAAGCTGACATCTTCCTGTCACACAAGCCACTGATTTATAAACACTACGTACGAGGAAAGCAAGTACTTATTATGTGGAAACGGCACCTACATTTCAAGCCGAAACGAAATACAGTTTAACAGACTTGGTATCAGATGTGACCCACTACTAGCATTTATGTTGATATTTATGTTGATTCACAGTGTCATACAGACAGCTACTGCACATACGATGTATGCTCTGTTTTATATATATATATATATATATATATATCTGTGTGTGTGTGTGTGTGTGTTATCCATTTGACCATCTTCTTCTGAGCGGATGCACAAACAGTGCCCGAACTCTTACTGGGATCGGCAAAAAGTCGCGATTAATGAGTGTAATGGGCAGGTGTGCCAGAGATAAGTCCCTGCAGTCGCACTATCTTCTGTGTCCTCATTGGCTCAGATGGGTAGAGCGTCTGCCATGTAAGCAGGAGATCCCAGGTTCGAGTCTCGGTCGGGGCACACATTTTCAACTGTCCGCGATGACTTATATCAACGGCTGTATGCAGCTAGGGGTATTCATTTCATTGTAATCTGAGAATTCCCACAGCATCCATTGTTGGAAACTACATGACAAAGAGTTTACACTATCTAACAAAAGATTACCGTATCCGGAAGGGAAGGAAGAAACGAAACGACACGTCATGGACTGAGAGGGTATGCGATATAAACGCATTGATTACAAAATCGAGTCAAACTTACCAAAAACTTGGCAGTATGACGCTGCACTTCCTCTGGGACGCATGCATGCACTGATTAGGTTGGTGGTGGTATCATAAGACCGCAGTATCGCCTCCAGAAGCAAGCTGGCCACAACTGTTGTAACAGGTTCTTGGTATGCTGGAAACCCGCAGTTGGACGGAGTTTACGTCCCAGCTAGTCCCACATATATTCTAACGGGGTTAGATCTTTGGAGCTTGCTGGATGTGAAAGTACCTCAAAATCAAACAGATAGTTCATAGAGACACGTGACATTCGCGTTCGCGCATTGTCCTGTTGAAAAATGGAGCCATGGCACAATCGCATGAGAGGTAACAAATGAGGACGCAGGATGTCTATGACGTACCATTATGCAGTCATAATTCTCCGAATCACTACCAGCCGTGACCTGACGCTATACTCGGTGACTGCTCACCCATGACGCCAGGTGTAAGACCGCTGTGCCTATCCAAAGCGTTGGAAGAACGAGATCTCTCTCCAGATCGCCGTCATCCTCCCAAACGGCGGTCATCCGGGTTAGTGCAGAAGCTCTGTTCATAAAGAAACACAATGTAATGTCGTTCAACAACTTGTTTTTGCTTCCCGGTCACGGCACCTATCCAAATGTAGCCGTTTATGTTGTGTTCTTAAAGAAAGCCTAAGCACAGTATGACAGTTCTGTAGTCCGGCTGAAGGAGTCACCGACCACTGATACGAGATGTCACAGAATGATGCAGGGAGTCCATTGTTTGCGCTCAGATGGCAGCTGCACATGTTAAGGAGTTACAATGTGCTTGGTGCATAATATGGCGATCCTGCCCTGTAGTGGCGACACGTGGTCGAGCGCAACCTTTACGATTTGTACGCCTGCCCTTATGTTTCGTGCAGTCCGACATCGTGCCTCTATCACATTCGGAAGCCCCACAGTTCTGGATATTGCACGAATCGATGAGCCGGCGCAGAGGAGTCCCACCTGAGGCCCTTTCAGATTCTATCGGGTCCCGATAACGCCGTCTCATAGGAGTATGTGGCACCCCCCTGTCTTTCACCAGTCAACTTCTGACGCACTTCACTCCCCTTACATACCTTCTACCGACCTCCCAAGTCAGATGATACAGGTGCTGAAATATTCAAAGAAAACTTGAATTTGATTTCGAACACGTACCCGACACATACGATAATAGTTGGTGGTGACTTTAATTTCCCCTCGATATGTTGGCGAAAATACATGTTTAATTCCGAAGGTACACATAAAATATCATCTGAAATTTTGCTAAACGCATTCTCTGAAAATTATTTCGAGTATTTAGTTCATGAGCCCACGCGAATAGTAAACGGTTGTGAAAACACACTTGACCTCTTAGCAACAAATAATCCTGAGTTAATAACCACCATCAAAACCGATATAGGGGTTAGTCAACACAGGGTTGCGGTAGAGAGATTCAATATTGTAATCCACAAATCGTCGAAAAATAAGCGAAAAATATACCTATTCAAAGAAGCAGATAAAAATTCACTTGACGCCTTCCTAAGAGACAATCTCCACTCATTCCAAATTAATAATATAAGTGTAGACCAGATGTGGCTTACATTCAGAGAAATAGTATCGGCAGCAATTGAAAGATTTACACCAAATAAATTAACAAACGACGGAGCAGATTCTCTTTGGTACACAAAACTTGGTAGAACACTGTTGCAGAAACAACGAAACAACCATGCCAAATTTCAACAGATGCAAAATCCCCAAAATTGGCGATCTTTTACAGAAGCTTCAATGCGATATGCTTATTCCACAACGAAACTTTCTCTCAAAACCTGGCAGAAAATCCAAGAGATTCTGGTCGTATGTTAGCGGCAAGAAACAATCAATGCCTTCTCTGCGCGATAGCAATGGAGATACTATCCAAGACAGTGAAGCCAAAGCAGAGTTACTAAACACAGCTTACCGATATTCCTTCACAAAAGAAGACGAAGTAAATATTCCAAAATTCAAATCGAGAACAGCTGCCAACGTGAGTATCGTAGAAGTATATATCCTTGGAGTAGTGAAGCAACTTTAATCACTTAATAAAAGCAAGTCTTCTGGTCCATACTGTATACCAATTAGGTTCCTTTCGGAGTATGCTGATGCATTAGCTCCATACTTAACAATCATATACAACCGTTCGCTCGACGAAAGATCGGTACCCAAAGACTGGAAAGTTGCACAGGTCACACCAATATTCAAGTAAGGTAGTAGGAGTAATCCACTTAACTACAGGCCCATATCGTTAACGTCGATATGCAGCAGGATTCTGGAACATATATTGTGTTGGAACATTACAAATTACGTCGAAGAAAACGGTCTATTGACACACAGTCAACATGGATTTAGAAAACATCGTTCCTGTGAAACACACCTAGCTCTTTATTCACATGGAGTTTTGAGTGCTATTGAAATGGTATTTCAGATCGATTCCGTATTTCTGGATTTCCGGAAGGCTTTTGACACGGTACCACAAAAGCAGCTCGTAGTGCGTATGGAATATCGTCTCAGTTAGGTGACTGGATTTGTGATTTCCTGTCAGAGGGGTCACAGTTCGTAGTAATTGACGGAAAGTCATCGAGTAAAACGGAAGTGATTTCTGGCGTTCCCCAAGGTTGTGTTATAGGCCATCTGCTGTTCCTTATGTATATAAACGATTTGGAAGACAATCTGAGCAGAAGTCTTTGGTTGTTTGCAAATGACGCTGTCGATTATCGACTGGAAAGTCATCAGAGGGTCAAAACAAACTGCAAAACGATTTAGAAAAGATATCTGAATGGTACGAAAAGTGGCAGTTGACCCTAAATAACGAAAAGTCATCCACATGAGTGCTAAAAGGAACTTGTTAAACTTCCGTTACACGATAAACTAGTCTAATCTAAAAGCCGTAAATTCAACTGAACACCTAGGTATTACAATTAAGAACAACTTAAATTGGAAGGAACACATAGAAAAGCTTGTGAGGAAGGCTAACCAAAGACTGCGTTTTATTGGCAGGACACTTAGAAAATGTAACAAACCTACTAAGGAGACTGCCTACACTACGCTTGTTCGTCCTCTTTTAGAATACTGCTGCGCGGTGTGGGATCCTTACCAAATAGAACTGACGGGGTACATCGGAAAATGATACAGGATTTGGGTTGGAAATCATTAAAAGAAAGGCGTTTTTCGTTGCGAAGGAATCTTCTCACAAAATTCCAGTCACCAACTTTCTCCTCCGAATCCAAAAATATTTTGTTGACACCGACCTACATAGTGAGGGATGATCACCACGACAAAATAAGGGAAATCAGAGCTCGTTCGGAAAGATATAGGAGTTCATTCTTTTCGGTCGCTTTACGAGATTGGAATAACAGAAAATTGTGGAGGTGGTTCGATGAACCCTCTGCCAGGCACTGTAATGTGATTTGCAGAGTATCTGTGTAGATGTAGATGGAGACTCAACATCTGACGCACTTCACTCCCCTTATATATCCCACTATCGATGGTAACAACACTTACCACGAACAACACCAGTGCATTCTGGTGGTAGCTCGACCTGTCAGAGAATTCCGCCTCCTATCTACAGTACTACACAAAGACAGAATTTGGTTCAACGTTGTTACCAAAAATCTCGAAAAGTTCGTGACCGATTTACTTGAAATTTTTACTCGGTACTCAAAGAGACATTCGGACGGACAGGCTGCGTATTTTCAATATATGTTGCATACAAATATATGTATAGTGTAAAAAGGGGAGGTTTTTAGTAATTTTCTGGGAAAGTCCTTACCAATTACTTCATATTTTTACACGATGCTCTAACAGACTTTCGGAGAGACGTGACCTACATGTTTTTAGTAAACACTGTATATAAATATATACATAAAATCTAATCTTTTATATGAGGGCAAGTCGTAGTTTAACGTTGTTACCAGAAATCTCGTAAAGTCCCTGACTGATTTACCTGAAATTTTTACCCGACATGTAAAACAACAGACACGCTACATATTTTATGTATATATATAGCCTGTCTGTGGAAAAAAGTGGACATCGGCTAGTATATTTCTTTAAACAACATTCTACAGATTTTGTGTTGAAACCGTCTACGAGAAAGAAAATGGTTTACGTTTCTTTTCTCGCAGTCAGTTTTGACTTAGTTATCTAGGCACTAAAAGTGTAAATGCTGTGTGACTAGAGCCTCCAGTCGGGTGGACCGTTCGCCGGGAGCAAGTTTTTCGAGTTGACACGACTTCGGCGACTTGAACGTCGATGGGGATGAAATGATAATGATTAGGACAACATAACACCCAGTCCCTCAGCGGAGAAAATCTCCGACCCAGCTGGAAATTGAACCTGGGCCCTTCGGATTGACCTTCTGTCGCGCTGACCACACAGCTACCGGTGGCGGACATCAAGGCACTTAAACCATTTGACAGATTGGTTCTTCCATATATACAGCTTTAAACAAAAATTTTATGCTCGATAGCGTGCAGTTTTGTTTTCTACATTGCAGTAGACAAAAGAGGAACGTTATGTTTATGCCTTATCGACTTACGATTAGAATACTAAAACGCATTCTGAATAATCCGAAATTTTGCGATTCTACACATTTACAGATTGAAACTATGAGAAATATTGTGACTGAAGCTACTATCCCCGTAGATCCAACAGCTAGAGAGGTCTCTTATATACCATTTATATTAATGATCCTAACTCATTTACCTATTCATTTTAAGTGACTTCCATT
The DNA here is from genome assembly GCF_021461385.2 of Schistocerca piceifrons. Classification (NCBI taxonomy): domain Eukaryota; kingdom Metazoa; phylum Arthropoda; class Insecta; order Orthoptera; family Acrididae; genus Schistocerca; species Schistocerca piceifrons. The sequence goes on from NC_060144.1 coordinate 172,380,293, forward strand.
TCTCAGTCGAGGTTTCGTTTGCAGTAAAATAAACAAGACTCAAAGTCTGAAGAACAGGAGAAAGGGTGATGGTCAGGGAGGGAGAGGGGGGAAAATGGACAGAGAGAGGGGGAAGAAGGAGATGGACAGAGAGAGGGTTGGGGAGGCGATGGAGAGAGATTGAGGGGTAGTAGGAGATGGACAGTGTGAGTGAGTGAGGGAAGAGGAGGAGATGGACAATGACAAGGGGGAAGAGGTGATTTTTCACAAAAATATTCCAGGATTGAAGAATAAAGTAGAAGAGCTCCTGGTTTGTTTAAATGACATTGAATCTGATAATGTAATAGACATACTATGCCTGTCTGAGCATCACATTGTGTCTGATATGGAAAAGGTAAGTAGCAGTGTTTATAAACTAGCTGCACATATGAGTAGAGAGAAAAAGGTGAGAGGAGGAGTTGCCATATATGTCAATAGTTATCACTGTGTAAATGGCTTAGATACAAAAAAGTTTTGTCTAGATCAACATATAGAAGCATGTGCATGTCAACTTAAACTGAAGGAGGGCCCTTTTATAATTGTAACAGTATATAGGTCCCCTTCAGGAAATTTTCATTTATTGCTGGAAAACGTGGATGCCATTTTGTGCTATCTGTCAGATAGGGGACAGTAAATTATTATTTGTGGGGACTTCAACGTTGATTCACTGAAAGAGGGTAATAGGAAGAATGACCTGGAAGTCTTGCTTGGTTGTTTCAGTTTGACATCTGTCATTAATTTTCCTACTCGGGTAGTAAAGGACAGCAGCACATTGATAGATAACACTTTTATAGACCATAAATTCTAGTCCTGTTGAGAATGGTCTTTCTGATCATGGTGCTCAGCTAGTTACAGTATATGACGTACCTCCATTCAGTAATTCAAAACTACCCTCCAAAGTTGTGCATTGAGTTTATGACTCAACAATTAGAAATTTCAGAGAAAATCTTCTGGAGTTAGACTGGGATGAGGTGTACAAGGAACCTGATGCTAATTTAAAATAAAACTTTTTTCATGATACTCTTGTAAGAGAATTTGAAAACTGTTTCCACAAGAGAGTAGTTAAATCTAATTATAAGAAACCATGCAAAAAACCTTGGCTTACTAAAGGAATAAAAATATATTGTAACCACAAAAGGGAACTGTATCTCACAACAAGAAAGAGTAATGACCCAGAAACAGCCAAATATTATAAAAACTACTGTACTACATGAAGAAAGTTTATTAAAAAGTCCAGAAGCATGTGCGTCATGTCTGAGATTAATACCTCTGATAACAAAATCAAAACAATTTGGAATGTTATTACAAGGGAGATAGGGCAACCAAGGGTACAGGTTGATGGCATTACCATCAAAGCGAATGGAAACTTGACAAACAACAAGCCGGAAGTCGAAAACATTTTGAATAATCATTTTTTTAAATGTTTTAGAGAAAATAAGATCTGAATGTTCATTAGAAGAAGGAAGGCAGTTAATGGAAGAGGCCTTACCCACACCATTTGATATAATTGAAATTCCACCCACCACTCCTTCTGAAATTAGGAAGATAGTAAACTCTCTCAAGAATAAAAGCTCACATGGAATTGATGGCATTTCCAGCAGGATCATTAAAGCTTGTTCCCAAGAGATAAGTGGGATTCTTAGCCACATATATAATAGCTCTCTGATGCAGGGTATTTTCCCAGATAGACTGAAGTATGCCATTATTAAACCACTGCATAAAAAAGGGGATACGTCTGATGTCAACAACTACCTCCCAATCTCTCTTCTGACTGCCTTATCCTAAATTCTTGAAACAGTAATGTATTGTACAGTGGCTTCACACCTTTGTGAAAATAAAGTTTTAACAAAATGTCAGTTTGGTTTCCAGAAAGGTTTTTCAACGGAAAATGCTATATATACTTTCACTAATGAAATATTAAGTGCTCTGAGTAACCGGAAGTCACTTGTTGGGCTTTTTTTGTGATCTCTCAAAGGCTTTTGATTGTATAAATCATGGAATACTTCTAAATAAGCTCAAGTACTGTGGTATGAATGGGACAGCGCTCAAATTGTTTAAATCATACCTAACTGGAAGAGTGCAGAAAGTTGAAATACGCAGTTCACATAATATGCAAAAACTGGTGATTTCTCAAACTGGGGAACATTCAAGAATGGGGTGCCGCAAGGTTCAGCCTTGGGTCCTCTGCTGTTCTTGATATATATTAATGACTTGCCATTCTATATTCACGAAGATGCAAAGCTGGTACTTTTTGCCGATGATACAAGTATAGATATCACACCCGAAAGACAAGAATTAACTGGTGAAATTGAAAACGATGTTTTTCAGAAAATCATTAAGTGGTTCTCTGCAAATGGGCTCTCATTTAACTTTGACAAAACACAGTACTTACAGTTCCACACAGTAAATGGAATGACACCATTAATACATATAGACTTCGATCAGAAATCGGTAGCTAAGGTAGAATATTCAAAATTTGTAGGCAATGATGAGGAGTGGAACTGGAAAAAACACACTGAAGATCTGCTGAAACGTTTAAGTTCAGCTACTTAAGCTATTAGAGTCATTGCAAATTTTGGCGATATACATCTCAGTAAATAAGCTTACCACACATATTTTCATTCTCTGCTTTCGTATGGCATCATATTCTGGGGTACCTCATCACTGAGTAAAAGAGTGTTCATTGCACAAAAGCGTGTAATCAGAATAATAGCTGGAGCTCATGCAAGGTCATCCTGCAGACACTTATTTAAAGAGCTAGAGATCCGCACTGTGGCCTCATATATATATATATATATATATATATATATATATATATATATATATATATATATATACACTCCTGGAAATTGAAATAAGAACACCGTGAATTCATTGTCCCAGGAAGGGGAAACTTTATTGACACAGTCCTGGGGTCAGATACATCACATGATCACACTGACAGAACCACAGGCACATAGACACAGGCAACAGAGCATGCACAATGTCGGCACTAGTACAGTGTATATCAACCTTTCGCAGCAATGCAGGCTGCTATTCTCCCATGGAGACGATCGTAGAGATGCTGGATGTAGTCCTGTGGAACGGCTTGCCATGCCATTTCCACCTGGCGCCTCAGTTGGACCAGCGTTCGTGCTGGACGTGCAGACCGCGTTAGACGACGCTTCATCCAGTCCCAAACATGCTCAATGGGGGACAGATCCGGAGATCTTGCTGGCCAGGGTAGGTGACTTACACCTTCTAGAGCTCGTTGGGTGGCACGGGATACATGCGGACGTGCACTGTCCTGTTGGAACAGCAAGTTCCCTTGCCGGTCTAGGAATGGTAGAACGTTGGGTTCGATGACGGTTTGGATGTACCGTGCACTATTCAGTGTCCCCTCGACGATCACCAGTGGTGTACGGCCAGTGTAGGAGATCACTCCCCACACCATGATGCCGGGTGTTGGCCCTGTGTGCCTCGGTCGTATGCAGTCCTGATTGTGGCGCTCACCTGCACGGCGCCAAACACGCATACGACCATCATTGGCACCAAGGCAGAAGCGACTCTCATCGCTGAAGGCGACACGTCTCCATTCGTCCCTCCATTCACGCCTGTCGCGACACCACTGGAGGCGGGCTGCACGATGTTGGGGCGTGAGCGGAAGACGGCCTAACGGTGTGCGGGACCGTAGCCCAGATTCATGGAGACGGTTGCGAATGGTCCTCGCCGATACCCCAGGAGCAACAGTGTCCCTAATTTGCTGGGAAGTGGCGGTGCGGTCCCCTACGGCACTGCGTAGGATCCTACGGTCTTGGCGTGCATCCGTGCTTCGCTGCGGTCCGGTCCCAGGTCGACGGGAAGGTGCACCTTCCGCCGACCACTGGCGACAACATCGATGTACTGTGGAGACCTCACGCCCCACGTGTTGAGCAATTCGGCGGTACGTCCACCCGGCCTCCCGCATGCCCACTATACGCCCTCGCTCAAAGTCCGTCAACTGCACATACGGTTCACGTCCACGCTGTCGCGGCATGCTACCAGTGTAAAAGACTGCGATGGAGCTCCGTATGCCACGGCAAACTGGCTGACACTGACGGCGGCGGTGCACAAATGCTGCGCAGCTAGCGCCATTCGACGGCCAACACCGGGGTTCCTGGTGTGTCCGCTGTGCCGTGCGTGTGATCATTGCTTGTACAGCCCTCTCGCAGTGTCCGGAGCAAGTATGGTGGGTCTGACACACCGGTGTCAATGTGTTCTTTTTTTCCATTTCCAGGAGTGTATATATATTCACTTATGAAATTTGTTATTAACAATCCGAACGAATTCAAAAGTAATAGCAGTGTACATGGCTACAACACTAGGAGAAAGGATGATCTTTACTACTCAAGGTTAAATCTAACTTTGGCTTAGAAAAGGGTAAATTATGCTGCCACAAAAGTCTTTGGTCACTCACCTAATAGCATCAAAAGTCTGGCAGATAGCCATGTAGCATTTAAAAGGAAATTAAAAGAATTTCTTAATGGCTTCTTCTTCTACTCATTAGATGTTATTTAATTCCCACACATATTCGGCAACTGTGAAACATTGCCGGTTTGCTAGTGATATATAAACGCTCCGATGGTGTGTACATGTACGAAATTACATTGACATCTTATGGAAGCTTCACTTTTTTGTCACACAGTGCATAATGTCGCGTGCTTTGTATTTCACGTGATGCATTGGCTACTGGCATTTATTTTACCACTTTGTGTGATAGAACCACTTGAAAATGCGACATATGGTCTGTTATACAACGTAGATACATTGAGACAGATTATGGATTTAGGGAATAGTGGTACAAATGGTTGTCAGTTTTCTGCAGTATGTACGTTTCAAGATGGAAAACATACAAAATGTTTCTGGAACCTCAGATTAGCCGTTACAATTGGCGGGAACAATACTAGGAAGATATAAAGCAATTATCTTGATAATGGAGGCGTCTTTCGAGGATGTGTTGTAATCTCTTGCTTTCTCAGTATTAAGATCCATGAGATAAGGTTTATAATCTTAATTGTGTCAATTATTCATAATCACGTGTAGACCTACACAGGCTTTTTACCATAATGCAACGTAAGGATCCAAGTTCAAGATCTAATAGAGAAAGCGCATGAGAGAAAGACGAAAGATAGTAACTGATATGAATATGTAGTCGTCTGTGTCTTGAGTGTCGACTCCCAGATACTTATTTTTACTATGTAGATGAACAGTGTGGCACACACAGACAGACACGCAGCAAAACGCCCACACATTTCTACTGTTACTAGCTGCATGGTGAGTTTTTTCAAGTACTGAAAAATGTGACCGCCGGGAGGATTTGACGGGCCAGCCTCTCACCGCCGCCCGCAGCCGACGTCTGGCGATATCTGGGAGAGCAGCCGGCTGTCAACCTGTCAGTACGGCGTTTCTCTGGGCCCGCGATAAGGGCTGCACCGTGGGAGGCGGAGGCGTGTAAACACAGCAACATGAACGTCATCACGAGGAACACGTCAACTATATACCAAGTGGTCTGACGTGGCGTATCTCACACCAAATGCGAGAGATGCAGCTCACGTCCTAGCCACGCGACCGAAAGGAAAGGCATATCAGTGTAAAATGATGCTGTAGAGATGTAAAGAAGCAACTGTTTACGCTTTTAATGAATGCAGGTGTTTGAGGACAGCTATACATACAACATTAGACCGAGTAAAACTATCCACAACCCGAAGATTTGATGTGTTAGACCCTTGCCATCCTAGGACGTACTGCTAACCACGGTGCAACTTTCATTACATTTTCAGGGATGAAATTCCTAAGAACGACGGTGGATCGATCATCAGACCTTTGCCTTTGTAAGCTGGCGCTTACCCACTTGTTCCCCAACATTATAAAAGCGCTCTCATGCTCAGCTCTCTCGTCGGCTTCTTTAGCGGGCATCTATGTAACGTGAAAAATCTGAGGAAGGGTGACGGTGCATTATTATTATAATGTTCGCCTACCTATGCACGATGGGTTTCATAAAGTGTTCTACCCACGTTTCGGAAATGCCAGGTTGTATCAATACTACAGTTTACGAGGGTATGTTTTTTCACTTTCCTAGCATCCCTGACCTTAGTTTGCTTACCTCACGTCTTCTACAGTTGCCTCGTAGATTCGTCCCCATTGGCTTCTTCTCCAAATAGGCCCAGGAGTTGACATGCAAATAAACTATGCTACACTGAAGTGGCAATGTGGGAGAAAATCCAGTGTACCAATTAAAGTTATACAAACTTAGGAGACCACTTGATTTTTTTACTCATTAATGTTCACTGGTAATCTAGAAACCCAAGTAAGTGTCTGATTATTTTCGGTCATTAAATAAAATTCCGCGGAAGAGTGCCGCAACAAGACACGATCTAATGATTAACAGTATTAAAAGATGTTCAAAATTTCACACGAACGTTCGCCAAGGCACTTTTCAGCATGATAAATGATTTTCAGAAACTCGTTACACTATACCGGCCATAGCATTTGTTCATAACTGATATGTAAACTTCTAGTGAAATGTTAAATACAAAACTTTTCCGAGGTACTGTTAACTGCGACGAATAATTATCGGCATCGTATTCCATTTGGATTTTGCCTCGTTCGTACCCTGTAGAAGATTGTAATGAGATACATTAACAGTTTGGTACCTGCTTATTCAGTGCGGACTTCTGATTGGTCTGTCATCTTCCACCAGTAACAATTGAGTTAAAACGTTGTTCTCATTTACGTTTGTACTTTAGTCTTTGTTCTCATTTACGTTTGTACTTTAGTTAATGACTGTATGAAATTATTACTAATCTTTTATCAGTACAACTAATGTTGACGATATGGCTGGAGGAGCATAGAAGTGTTCAAATAATAAATAGTAGCTAACAACATTCTACTGCTTCTCACTACGCTCAGTATGAGATTCCCGGCTGTCTATACGGTATTCCAGCATGGTACAGTCATCGCTATCAGGCACGTCCCAACGCTCTGAAACCATGTTCCGCAGGACTCAGTGCACGATACTCACTCCCTGCCTTGCTGCCACTGTTCTTGTCTGACTGATAACAAGCAGAAGCAAAATAAAAATGTAATGTCAGAGAAAAAAGTGTGAAATGAAGAAAAGCGGGCTCTTCCGACTAGGGCTCATGCTCTGAGGATTCCGTACACACTTAGTTATTGATGTACTACTTAATAATAATAACAGTGATACTTTCGTGAGTCTCATGGGCCTGGTGCAGTTTCTCTTCGCCACTTCGGCTATCCGCGTATCCCTTCAAATGTGGGTGTGTTCTTAAGGGACCAAACTGCAGAGGTCATCGGTCCATAGGCCTACACGCTACTTAAGTAACTTAAACTAACCTATACTAAGAACAACAAACACACCCATGCCCGAGGGAGGACTCGAACCTCCGGCGGGAGGAGCCTTGCAGTCAGTGACATGGCGCCTCTAACCGAGCAGCCACTCCGCTTGGCCCGCGTATCCCTAACCAACTGTAGTCATTCAACCGCGGAAAGAGACCTACAGTTTAACGTTGAATCCGAATCACGTGTTGTTTCTGGTGACGCTTCACATCGTTGAGAGGTGGAACTTGGTGAAAACAAAGACTGAAAACTCCATGGTGCGACTAAGATTCGATCCCGGGACTTCGCGGTATCCAGGCATGCGCTTCGCCTCTGGACTACCAAGTCCGATATGCATATAAAGACAGTCAATAACTAAAGATCCAGTTGCAAAACACTGTAGAAAGGGAACCACTGCTCAGAATGACGTCAATTTTGAGCAGCAGCGGGAAAAGTCATGGAACTAAAAAATTAAAAAATATTTTGTTAATAGATAGCACTGTAAGCTTCTTAACGTAAATGACAGTTGAATACCATTGCGACGGCCATGGTTTGTGTTGCACGTTACACCGTCTGACACTGTTAGTTAGGTAAATCCACCCACCATGGCAAGCTCGTACCACGTCGGATGGTAAAAATTGGTTTCTAGCTATCCTGAGGCTAACAAGCGCTTAAAAGCAAAATGACGTGGGTTTTTAATTCTCCTGGGGCAAAAAAACGCATAGAAAGCAAATTGCATGGGTTTTTAATTCTCCTGGGGCCAAAGCCGCACAAAAAGCTAAATTTCGTGCATTCTTAATTCTTCACGGGCCAAAAACCGCATAAAAAATAAAATGACATTCATTTCTAATTGTTCTGAGACTGGCGCAAGACATGTTCTGTATACTGTCCACCGTATTCTGTCACAAGTTGAAATCGAGAAACAGCAATATTTCACAACAGATCGGAGTGTCTAGGGAGCCACGTTCAGAATGCGTTGCACAATGCGTGCCTTCAGTTCAGCTATGTTCGTTATTCGAGCCCTGAAAACATCATCTTTCAAATAACCTGACAGCCAGAAGTCATACGGGTTAACATCAGATGATCTGCGTACCGAGGCTGTAGGGAAATGAGGGCTGATAATTCTAGCATTTTCGTAATGCCTCTGCACCAGCTGCTTCACAGGCTGTGCAATGTTCCGAGAAGTGCCAACTTGCATAAAAATGATTCTATCCACAGATCCACACTGTTAACTAGTTGGAATTATTTTGCTGCGCGAAAGAGTAACAGGACTCGCAGGACCCATATCCTACGATAAAAGAAACCGTCATTCGCACCACATAGTCACCTTTACAGAATGAAGTGGTACCTCTGATGTGCGTGCGGATTTTCCAATGCCTGTATTCTGCAATTCTGCGTATTGGTATGTTATTGGACCGTCTGTTCACACAGTGGTCAGTGGCCACTCATTGTCCAATTACGTGCGAGTGAGAAATTCCAGAGCGAACGCTGGCAGATCAACAGGAATAAACCATGGGTGATTTTGTATGGATAATAATGATGGATGAAACTTCCTGGCAGATTAAAACTGTGTGCCGGACCGAGACTCGAACTCGGGACCTTTGCCTTTCGCGGGCAAGTACTCTACTTGTTGGTAGAGCACTTGTCCGCGAAAGGCAAATGTCCCGAGTTCGAGTCTCGGTCCGGGACAGTTTTAATCTGCCAGGAAGTTTCATATCAGCGCACACTCCGCTGCAGAGTGAAAATATCGTTTTAATAATGAAGGATGTTTCATATGATTTTATGCTCAATGCTCGCAGTAATGTCCGGCCTCTGGGCAATTCCCCGTGCACTGCATGTCTGCACACCACCGTTTGACGCCCCCTGCAGTGCTGCGGTCACATCTTCGAGAGACGTCGGTACAACTGTTGTCCTTCCTCTGGCACATTGCTCTTCAAAAGAACGTCTTTTCGAATTCTGTAATCATTCTCTTCAGATCCTTAGCAGACATCGGACCAACGCTTTTTTTCATACCCTTGAGTCTCCCAGACTTCTGGCAAGCAGTCACAATTCTTGTAAAAGGACTATATCAACAGTGCACGATAAAGGCAATTATGTTCGGAATCTCGTACGCCAAATGAGGAACAGTCGGGTGCCGCGCGTCTGTTGCTATGCATATTCTGAGGCTTACAGCACCATCTGTTGTTCAAATTTTCGTTTTTTTTTTCTCTTTCTTATGAAGTTTCCCCCTGCGTCAATAAAATGCTGTGCATATTTGGCGTCATTTTTTTCTGAGGAGTGCTTTGCTTCTTACAACGTTTTGTAACTGGAACTTCAGTGATACCCCATACAGTGTACATAGTTCATTTGTAGTCTCTGATGAATGAGTTTTCAAGTACCAAAATGTTTTACATAAATGGCCGTATCTTTAGATTGCATGGACTTAGAACCCCACAGCTTCTCCACCGCCAAGGGAACTTAGGCTTTAGTACTAAACAAACATTTCAGCCTGGTACCTCTAACCGTTCCTGATAAAATGGGGTCTTAACAGGCGGACAGAGAGGCAGACGAAAAACAAGTGGCAAAGAAAATATTTTTATATGATACAGTCACATTTAACAATTTTCCAATATTTTCCTTTACTTGTTACTTATAAGTAGTCTCCCCATTTCTCAAATGAAAAGTACACGCATAAGTCTTTGAGGGGTTAGATTTAAACTGATTTGTGCTGCAGTATCTTGACATATCTTCAAGGGCATTCGTGAGGATGTTCCCCCCTCTAGAAACAGCCATTTGTACCATTTCATCGCTTTATATACAGTGCTGAAATTCTCTTACGTTTAAACTGTCCAGGAGGGCTACGTTGTTTTCTTCTTGAAGAGCTTCCATGTAATAAAATATTTCGAATAACATATGAATGAAAGAGTCATTCTTCGATTATGAAGTTAGATAAATCAAGATTATGTGGCAACCTGAGTGCTACAATATGAGAAACTGACTGTCTTTGTCTGTATGTCAACAGTTTGTAACATATAAAAATTTACCGTTTTCAGCTTGCCTAACATAACTAAAGATTAGTTTTGTTTGTGATCTGTGTTGTTAAGAAATATGAAATCAAGTTGCATTTTTTGCGCCAGCATTGGCATCTAACTGCGATGCGTTTGCAGTTTCTCCGTCTATCCTCTCACGAGGCGCAGACGGCGTGGCATGGCGGTGGGTTCTAGACGCTTCAGTCTGGAACCGCGCTGCTGCTACGGTCGCAGGTTCAAATCCTGCCTCGGGCATGGATGTGTGTGATGTCCTTAGGTTAGTTACGTTTAAGGGTATACGGAACGCCCGATGCTCACAATGTTAAATTGAGCTAAAAGTTAGGAACATTTTCTCATTTGTTATTTGGACGATACTCTTGATTTTTTCACAGAACGCAGATATGTTCTGCTTTTATGCTGAATTATTAATTTTGAAAAAATAATGTATAGTTTTTCAGATATTTTATTTTTTGTAAATGTTAAAAAAGTTATACATTTTAACAAGTATTTTAAAATTTACATCCATTAATACAAAATAATTCCACATATCTTTTAATTCAGATATATTAGAAGGTCTTAAGGAACAACTACAGAAAATTTCATCTTTCTACTATAAATAGGCCCTGAGAAAATGTACCTTATACACAAAAAAACTAAAGTTACGGGAAATTAGCTTCAAAGTTTTTACTTCAGTACAAGCCTGCTCCATAGCTTGTATCATCAGAATCGTCCAACAGCTTCCTCTTGATGGCTCTGCTATGCTGTCTAGCCATCTTTGAATATACTTTTATGGCATTATCTGAAGACCTGAGCCGTTCCTTGTCCAAACAAAGCATAGCTGCGGCATTTCGTAGTCCTACACAGAGCCCCAACTTCTGCAGAACTTTGCACTTTGTTATATTGCCCTGATTGAATGATGAAACAGCATCATAAACGCCAAAGTGAAGTGTGTTTATACCCACAAAAACAGTTTTAGGTAGTCTATTCCATACCACATGGTTCACACACTCATTTAGATTTTGAGTCCGGCCATGAAGACATTTCTTTAGTAAACTAATATCTGCGAGGTCTCGGAATATTGGTTTTATTTCATCCATTATGGCAGGTGGCAGGTGATGAGGGTGATTGTATTGTTTCTTAGTTACCTTGCCTCTGTTGTACTTGCAACAACTATCGTCTCCTTTTGGACATAGCCCATGTTGGGGATTCTCATTGTTTGAAGCTGTATGAAAAAACAGAGCCCAGACTGCTCTTCTCATTAATTCTGCGTCTGCTGTATTCTGTCCTATCGCTAGACCATAGCACTTCTGAATATGATCTATTGTAGCATCTGTCAGTCTATTTTTCCCATGTAAAGTTTTTCCATCGCTCAATTTCTTGCTTTTCATGCTAGCCTTGAGCCGTCGAAGTCTTTATCCCATCCTTTTCTGAACATGGCCAACACACTTCAGTTTGGAAATTTTCGCATCGTTACCATAGGGTCTCAGTTCCTCAATGTCTTTGAAAGCCTTTGAGTCACCTTCACCAAGATAATTTATGTATCTAACGTTGTACCATTTTACTGAGCGTTGATAAATACTTCTTACACCAGCAACTTCCATACCACCACTTGCCCCTTAGTAATTTGCCATGCACTCCTCTTCATGTTTATTTTTCATTTTCTCCTTGCATCTGCAATGCTTGGAAAGTATTGCCACATCAACTACCTTACCAGTGTTCACACTTGTAGCTGTTACTACACCATTCAGAGATGTGTGGCCTTTCTTCTGTCAGCTTCCATCAAAAGCTATGGACAAGTCTCTCCTATTATTATTTCAACAACTGCTTCCTCAACAGCATCTTTCATGTTTTCCTGTGCCACATCTTCTACAGCAGAGCCTATTACAATTATGTGTTTGTTAAATTTTGAAGGTGGAGGAGGGAGGTTCATCACACCACACAACATGGCACCTGCAGCCCTGCCCTTTCCTATACACCGTAATCCATAAACCAGTCTAATGTTTATATCGTATAGTTTACCTGTACCTGCAGTAGCATGTGAGGAATTGAAGAAAGTAACACTGTGTTTGCAATAACTGCACATCAACTCTAATTCACAAGCAAGTCCTACATGTAAGTTTGTTTTCAATGAAACACCACATTTTCCACATTGTTTGCAGCACACATTGTTCTCCAAAACGTCTGTTAATAACGAGGCGTTAATTACCTCATATTTTGTAGTCCCAGCATTTAGTTTCTTGTATTCTTCTTCAATTCCAGCTAGTTTTCTTCTTAAAGCACTTTTCGATGTAGTGGCAGCAGCTTTACTCAATGTATCACTACCAGTGTTGAGGTTAGTCGCTACTGGGACATCAGATACTGATGAAGATGAATCAGACGAATTTTTAGTAAACTTTTTCTTTCTTGCGCCAATATATACGCTTTCTAAATACCTTCAAACTAGGTCTTGGCATGTTGAAGGAAAGAAAACTCAATGACTTCTCCACATACGACTTTCACAACAATGACATGGATGTACTCACAAAGGAAACAATACAAATGGTGCAGAATTTATTGTCAACTGTCTAGCAGTGTAGCCAACAGAAAAGCTAACTCTCTTGTGCTCAATTGTATCTCTGGCAAGGCTGTCTATGTCAGGTATATTTCGCGTCTCATATACAAGGTGCGGAACATCGTGTGTCGAAATTATTTTAAAAAATTATTTAAGATAGTTCTATTCATGTCATCCAAATATTTTATAGATGGTATTAAACGGGAGAGTCTAAATTTTTCGAAAATGTATTTACCCAAAAATCGATTTTTTCATCGAAAAACTCATTCCGTATACCCTTAAGTGTTTCTAAGTTCTAGGGGACTGATGACCTCGTATGTTAAGTCCCATAGTGCTCAGAGCCATCATTTGAACCTATTTTTTTTAGCAGTTTTAGCATGGCGGTGGAGGAAGTGTGCAGCCAGGTGAGAGAGCTTTGTACACGTGCAAGAGCACTGCTTGCGTGTAGAATTCTTGGTCTTATGTATCATGTGCAAAAATTTTATCTCACTGTTCTACTGACAGATCGTGGACCATTGGTGCAATTGCGCTGCCATACAGGATCATAGACATAGGTCGTCATAGCGATCTGTTTATTTTTATTGACTTACATTTGGTTCCGTTTATTAAGATCTTAGATACCCCTTCGCCAATCACTACTGGAAATTTTTTACAAATGTAACACATATTTCCATTTTTTATAATGTTGTGTTATGATGTTGATATGGTGGTGGCTAACATGATTGACGGTGTTGCAAAAGTCTACTGAAATAACAACCTATTATACTTTCGGAACATGGGAAAGGAGAAAACACTGGAGAGTCAGTTTTAACTTAGCACTTGATAATGGAACTGCAACTTAAAAAAAGACACTTTCAGATGCTTTGTTGGCTTAGTAAAAGTATCTCACAATATAGAGAGGCGAAAGATGTCTTAAATCCTTAGAGAAGGATACATACACTACAACGACCTGATGAAAATAGGTTGCGGAGAAAGAAGGGAATTAGACAATATTTTAATGAAGCTAGAGAGAGCAATATCAATGGAAAATCAAAAGAGCAATACTCGTATTAAAAAGGCTGTAAATAGTGACCCAATATTTCTTCTCTACAGTTTAGCTTGTACACTGAAGGTGCAAGGATGAATATATAAGAAATGTTCAGAAGTGAGGTTTAAGTTTAGAGAGAGGTAATATCAGTGGTAAAATTTAATGATTACATTGCCACCCCTGTGAAACTAAAGAAATTTGCGGAAGTTGTTGGTTAGAATATCTGCCTACTGGCCACATAATATGGATTAAAAGCACTCAAAGAAAGACGAAGAAGTTAGTAGCTGGAACGCAGAATTCTACTGAAATGAATCACAGACTGCGAGAAAACTGGAAAAAAGACAATCGAAGAGTTGAGTTGTTGTGTTATAAAAGGGAGCTGAAAATTATACAGACTCAGAAAATAATAAATGAACAGATATTGCCTCAGATTCAACAAGGAATAGAAGAAACACTAAATGGATGATGTGATAGGATGATACAATGAGTGTTAGGTCATCATAAAATAACTTCATCTGCATTAGAGGGAGACCTAGAAGGCAAAACTTAGAGGCTAGGCAGGACTGGAATATATCGAACAAATAACTGGTGGAGCTGGGTGTGAGTGCATCTGTGAGATGAAGAGTTTTTCAGTGCAGTGCAGTGCAGTTAAACAGAGAACCGACTCGTGGCGATAACATATTAGACCTTCTGGTGACAAACAGACCCTAACTATTTGAAACAGTTAACTCAGAACAGGGAATCAGCGATCATAAAGCGGTTGCAGCATCGATGATTTCAGCCGTAAATAGAAATATTTAAAAAGGTAGGAAGATTTTTCTGTTTAGCAAAAGTAACAAAAGCAGATTACAGAGTACCTGACGGCTCAACACAAAAGTTTTGTCTCAAGTACAGATAGTGTTGAGGATCAATGGACAAAGTTCAAAACCGTCGTACAATATGCGTTAGATGAGTATGTGCCAAGCAAGATCGTAAGAGAAGGAAAAGAGCCACCGTGGTACAGCAACCGAGTTAGAAAACTGCTGCGGAAGCAAAGGGAACTTCACAGCAAACATAAACATAGCCAAAGCCTTGCAGACAAACAAAAATTACGCGAAGCGAAATGTAGTGTGAGGAGGGCTATGCGAGAGGCGTTCAATGAATTCGAAAGTAAAGTTCTATGTACTGACTTGGCAGAAAATTCTAAGAAATTTTGGTCTTATGTCAAAACAGTAGGTTGATCAAAACAAAATGTCCAGACACTCTGTGACCTAAATGGTACTGAAACAGAGGATGACAGACTAAAGGCCGAAATACTAAATGTCTTTTTCCAAAGCTGTTTCACAGAGGAAGACTGCACTGTAGTTCCTTCTCTAGATTGTCGTACAGATGACAAAATGGTAGATATCGAAATAGACGACAGAGGGATAGAGAAACAATTAAAATCGCTCAAAAGAGGAAAGGCCGCTGGACCTGATGGGATACCAGTTCGATTTTACACAGAGTACGCGAAGGAACTTGCCCCCCTTCTTGCAGCGGTGTACCGTAGGTCTCTATAAGAGCGTAGCGTTCCAAAGGATTGGAAAAGGGCACAGGTAATCCCCGTTTTCAAGAAGGGACGTCGAACAGATGTGCAGAACTATAGACCTATATTTCTAACGTCGATCAGTTGTAGAATTTTGGTACACGTATTATGTTCGAGTATAATGACTTTTCTGGAGACTAGAAATCTACTCTGTAGGAATCAGCATGGGTTTCGAAAAAGACGGTCGTGTGAAACCCAGCTCGCGCTATTCGTCCACGAGACTCAGAGGGCCATAGACGCGGGTTCACAGGTAGATGCCGTGTTTCTTCGTTTCCGCAAGGCGTTCGATACAGTTCCTCACAGTCGTTTAATGAACAAAGTAAGAGCATATGGACTATCAGACCAATTGTGTGATTGGATTGAAGAGTTCCTAGATAACAGAACGCAGCATGTCTTTCTCAATGGAGAGAAGTCTTCCGAAGTAAGAGTGATTTCAGGTGTGCCGAAGGGGAGTGTCATAGGACCGTTGCTATTCACAATATACATAAATGACCTTGTGGATGACATCGGAAGTTCACTGAGGCTTTTTGCAGATGATGCTGTGGTGTATCGAGAGGTTGTAACAACGGAGAATTGTACTGAAATGCAGGAGGATCTGCAGCGAATTGACGCATGGTGCAGGGAATGGCAATTGAATCTCAATGTAGACAAGTGTAATGTGCTGCGAATACATAGGGAGATAGATCCCTTATCATTTAGCTACAAAACAGCAGGTCAGCAACTGGAAGCAGTTAATTCCATAAATTATCTGGGAGTACGCATTAGTAGTGATTTAAAATGGAATGATCATATAAAGTTGATCGTCGGTAAAGCAGATGCCAGACTGAGATTCATTGGAAGAATCCTAAGGAAATGCAATCTGAAAACAAAGGAAGTAGGTTACAGTACGCTTGTTGGCCCACTGCTTGAATACTGCTCAGCAGTGTGGGATCCGTACCAGATAGGATTGATATACGAGATAGAGAAGATCCAACGGAGAGCAGCGCGCTTCGTTACAGGATCATTTAGTAATCGCGAAAGCGTTACGGAGATGATAGATAAACTCCAATGGAAGACTCTGCAGGAGAGAAGCTCCGTAGCTCGGTACGGGCTTTTGTTAAAGTTTCGAGAACATACCTTCACCGAAGAGTCAAGCAGTATATTGCTCCCTCCTACGTATATCTCGCGAAGAGACCATGGGGATAAAATCAGAGAGATTAGAGCCCACACAGAAGCATACCGACAATCCTTCTTTCCACGAAGAATACGAGACTGGAATAGAAGGGAGAACCGGTAGAAGTACTCAGGGTACCGTCCGCCACACACCGTCGGGTGCCTTGCGGAGTATGGATGTAGATGTAGATGTAGATGTAATGGCAGCAGTAGCCTGATAAAAAAGAATTTCATCCTCTAAGTGATCTAGCTACGCTAATTCATTGTACTCTAGATGGTATCAAAATTATGTTAAAACACCATGACAAATGCCAATGACTGTGTGTGTTTGATTAGCCATGAACAATGCTTCCTCTCTCCCCACATCTCTATATTTTTGATCAGTCTTCTGAGTGGTACTGCACGACCCGGTACGTTTTCGTCTTCTGTGCCATCCTCTTCATCTCAGAGTAGCTCTTGACCCATCACACGCAATTATTTGTAAAATAGATTCCATTTTCTCTCTTCCTCTACTGTTCTTACCCTCTGCCGCTCCCTTTAGTTCCATGAAACTTATTGCCTGATATCATCTGTCCAATAATCCTGTCCGTGTTCCAGTATATTCCAGTATTCACTGTTTTGCGGAGAACCTCCACATGTCATATTTTATCAGTCCACCAAAATCCTTCTGTAGCACTTCATCTCGAACACTTCGAATTTCTCCTTTTGCAGTTTTCCCCCTATCCATGATTCACTTGCGTGCATTGCTGTGGTACAAAAGTACGTACTCAGAAATGTCTTCCTCAAATGAAAAGCATTATTTGATACTAGTAGACTTATTTTGTCCAGGGAAGTCCTCTTTAACTGTGCTAGACTGTTTTTTTTTCCCCTTGCTTCCAAGATAGCAGAATTCTTCATTCAACTACGTAATGAGCCCTAATTTTGAAGTTAAATTTAATGCTAAATTAATTTCTACTAGTGTTCATTACTTTCGTCTCTCTTCGGTTTACTCCCAGTTCATAAGCTGTGATCATTAGATTGTTCATTCACTGAACAGATCCCCCATTTCTTGATCACTTTCGCTGATAGCAATGACATCAACGAATCTTATCACTGATTTCTTCCAACATTATACTCCGACTCCTGAACCTTTCTTTCATTTCCTTTATTACTGCTTCGATGCGTAGACTTTCCTAGAGATTACACTCATTTTTGTGACAATTCGAACATCTTGCACCATATACATGTCATGATTTTTCTTAATATTTGCTTATCGAACGCTACATGAGAACTCCCTTTCTGACGTCTTTACCTTTCTTCAAGCCATTCTGATAGTCGTCTAACAAGTCCTCGATTTTTCTTTAAACTTTATGTATATTATTTTTGTTTGCAAACTAGATGCATGAGCTATTAACCTGGTTCTGCGATAATTATTGCTCTTATCTGCCGTTGCTATCTTGGAGATTGTGTGGATGATATTTATTCGGACGTCTGTCGATATGTCTCCAGTCTCCTAGATCGTAACTATCACCTCGAACGGGCCTTTGATTGCGACTTCTCCCCATGATTTTGGAAATTCGGAAGAAATATTGTCTATGCCTTCGATCTTATTTTATTACAAGTCTTCCTAAGCTCTTTTAATCTCTGACTGTAATCCTTGATACCGTGTGACGTATTCATTACAAATAGGCTCCCGTTTTTTCTCCTAACAATCCATCAGACGACTCCTCACCCTCGCAGAGATCTTCAGTCTACACTTTCTACGCTTCCGCTCTGTCTTCTGCGTTTAACAGTGGAATTCCTGTTGCACCGTTTGTACTACTAACGTTAACACCTTAGCTTTCAATTTCACTGAAGATTGTTTTGGGTTCTCAAAATGCTGAATCTGTCCTTCCAACGATCATTCCTTTTTCGATATCTTCAAATTTTACTGTAGTCATTTTTCAGGTTCCACGCATATCCTATTGACTTATACTGTCGTATTATTGTCTTTTCCTGATCAGTTTTGTACTTTCTTCTTTCGCCAGTAAATTGAAGTCTTTCTTATGTCAGTCAATGTTTTTTCGCAGTTATCTTCCTTGCACCTATATCTGTCTATTCAATTCCTGTGATTGCCCATTTCAGATATATCTATTCCTCTTCAACTAGATCACTTACGATGGTATTTCTTATCACGGTTTCTACAGCTTTAGACAACTTTAAGCAGGAATAACTTTTGCTTACTCTATCCGCATCCCAGTACTTTCCACACTGATTCTTCCTAAAGATTCTCATAAGCTTCCCTATCTCTTCATCTTGTGCTTGTGACGTCGGGGTGTACATCCGGACTGTCGTTATCGACAATGGTTTCCTGTCAGAGTAATAAAATCACTCAAGAGTTCACAGTGACTCACTGTCTTACATAACCGTTCAGAATTTGCGCTCCCCATATTCTCAAGATGAGCCGGCTGTGGATACTGTTATTGACTTTTATGTTGGCTGTTCGTAGACTTTCACAAGCATACATGGGCCAGCTGTTTGTAGATATAGGACAGTCAGTATCGACATCACCACCGCCCTTACTGCTTTAACTGAGTTGAATATGGCTAATAAGTTTAAATTTACGTCTGAAAAAATAGAATGGGAAGCAGACATCTAATTCATTCCGCTCCAATTTTAGTCAATCACACCGACACTTTCACACAGAAGCACAGAATACATGGGACACAGCTTCCATGGTCAAAATACGCATAACTACATAAAAGTTAAAATAAATCAGCGGGGAACTGTCACTGTCTGAATAGCAGGCGAAAAGTAGGTGACCGAGCCATCCTAAAAACACATTAAAATCGTCAGCACAGCAATCTAAGCGGAAGATGAGACGCTGCGCAAAAACTTAAAACACGAATCACATTCGTTCCATCATTTTATGAAATAAAGTCTTGGTCAGCTGGTAAGCCAGTTCCAGCCCTCTTATCTTAATATAAAACGCGATATGTCAAAATGTGGAACTCTGATATCTGTACACTATTAAACCCTATCGATCTGTAGCACAGATGCTCCTTGGCTCTCTTGGAATAGAGTGTACATCCCGTATCTAATGTTTCAAGTAATCAAAATTCGTAAATGTCCTCGATTCCCTCTAACGCCGAATCGTGTTCGCCCTTATCGCCACGAAACACTCTGCTTCCGTCGTTTAACTTAATAATTAGATATAGCTCAGGCGCCTGTACCTTTCTGCAGTATGCTTGATGAAGTTCCTTTAACAGTCGAGATGAAAGATATTGTGGTGACACCTTGAGTGTAAACAAAGGGATGGGAATCTGCTGCGCCGTGTTACCTGAAGCCGCAGCAAACAAAGCACGAGTTTCCCTTGCAAACAGCTGGTAATGGAGGCCGACGAGCTGAGCTCGGCACCTTCCGTTCCCGTTTGCAACCGAAGGTGGCGCGCGTTACCTGGGTTGCGTCACCTCATAGGACGGCCCCACGAACATTGTGGGCGGCCACAGAAAGTGAACATTTACGGCTTACTGACATAGGGGTCTTCATCTCTTACGATTTGTATAACTATTGAAACACAAATCTCTTCAACGATCGTTACGTAGATAGAAAGCAATTTACTTCACACTGTTGCACATGATCCATGTACCACTTAGCACGATAATCGTAATGATGTGGAACGAGACATTATACATTCTAATTGCAAATTAATTTCTAAATATAGTTACTTGCTGAATGTATATGATAACATTCCATCAGAATTTCTGAAATCACTGGGGAAAGTCCCAAGAAAAAGATTATTCACGTTGGTGTGTATAATGTATGAGTCTGGCGACATAACATCTGAGTTTCAGAAAATTATCATCCAGACAATCCGAAGATTGCAAGAGCTGACAAGCGTAAGAATTGCCGCAAAATTAGGTTAACGGCTCATGCGTCCAAGTTACTGACAAGAATAATGTACAGAAGAATGGAAAGGAAAATTAGGAAGGTGTTAGATTACGATCACCCGGCTTAAGGAAGGGTAAAGGCACCAAACGGGCAATTCTGGCGTTGCAGGTGATAATGGAAGACTAAAGAAAAATCAAGACACGTTCATAGGATCTCTCGACATGGAAAAAGCGTTCGACAATGTAAAATGATGCAATATGTTCGAAATTATGAGAAAAATTTGGGTTAGCTATAGAGAGAGACGAATAGTATATAATACGTACAAGGGCCAAGAGGGAATAATAAAACTGAGCGACCAAGAACGAAGTGCGCGCGTTAAAAAAGTGTAAGACAGGGAGGTAGTCTTTCATGCCTACTGTTCAATCTGTACGTCGAAGACGCAATGACAGAAATAAAAGAAATATTCAGGAGTAGTATTAAAATTCAGTGTGATAGAGTATCAATGACACGATTCGCTGATGACATTGCTATGCTGTTATTCTCGGTGAAAGTGAAGAAGAATTACGTGATATGCTGAGTGAAATGAGCAGTCTAACGAGTACAGAAAATAGACTGAGAGCAAATCGAAAAAAGACGAAAGTAGTTACAAGTAGCAGAAATGAGAACAGCGAGAAACTTAACGAAGTAAATGAAGAAATTCTGTTAACTAGGTAGCAAAATAACCAATGACACACGGAGCAGGGAGGACGTCGAAAGCAGACTACCACTGGCAAAAAGGCCATTACTGGTCAAGAGAAGTCTGCTAGGGTCAAACATATCGCTTAGTTTGACGAAAAAATTTATGAGAATGTACGTTTGGAGCACAGCATTTTATAGTAGTGAAACATGGTCTGTGGGAAACTGGAACAGACGAGAATCGAAGCACTGGAGATGTGATGCCACAGAAGAATGTTGAAAATTAGGTGGACTGATAAGGTAAGGAATGAGGAAGTTCTGTGCAAAATCGAAGCCGAAAGGAATGCGTCGGAAACACTGTCAAGGAAAAGGGACAGGATTACAGGACATCTGTTAAGATATCAGGGAATGACTTCCATGGTACGAGAGGGAGCTGTAGAGGGCAAAAACTGTGGAAGAAGACGGAGATTGAAATACATCCAGCAAATAATTAAGGACGAAGGCTGCAAGTGTTACTCTGAGGTGAAGAGGTTGGCACAGGAGAGGAGTTGACGGCGGGCCACATCAAACCAGTCAGAAGGCTGATGACTAATACATATATGGGGATGGGTTTAGTTGATTGTTTCATTTTCGTTCATGGCGTTTAAAAATAAGGTCTGGCTAAGAGTATTATCTCCGCCTTAGTCAATTTGCCAAAATCGTCAACCCCAGGTGACAGAAATTCTTCATCATTTCCGATGTGTAAAATTATGATGAGTTTCCTAGCTTCCTATCGTGCCTTGAACACTCAAAGCTATCGATAAATTTGCTAAATGTATCCTCGGTGTTAATTATAGTTATCAAAGATATTTTCTAAAGAATGGACCACGTTTTCTTGCCACCCATATTTCATTATGTGATTCTGTAACCACCACGTCTCATCTGCAAATAATATGTTGTAGCCTTGCGGTCGTAGCCCTCTCACTCTTCTGAGGAAGGTGTGTCGGCATGCAGCACTGGTTTTAGGCTAAGTTTTTGGAAACGCAATTCCAACCTTTTAACTACTTTCAAAAGAATAGACGCTGAAATATCGGGAAAATGACATTTTCTCACGGGTCAGGTGGACGTTTTTAAATGTGGGGAATACCTTATGGATGTAAAAATTGGTAATAGTTCTTCGTAAAGTGCACACAGTAAAATTATCTAGTTGGATTTTTTGATACCCTGGACAAACACAACGTTTTTTTCTTGAGCTGGATGATGTATTTTCATCAATATCCTTTGAAACAGTTCCTACTCTTTTCACTGAAGATAGCGATATTCCAAGACAGTGTACCACTTTCCAGTACACAGGAGAACTACTGCCTCCAGCTTCCCCTCCCCCCTCCCCTTCCTTATTTCGAAAGAAATAAAGAGCACTTGAACCAACTGCAAGTTTATCCGCTGACAAAAATCTTGATATAGTATAGCTGCCATGATGGAGACGAATAGTAACATACTGCTAATCGCATGGTTCACACACACACACACACACACACACACACACACACACTACCTCTCTTCAGTGTTACTCTTCAGAAAATTCATATCACAATGTAGGGTTACAATGGTTGCAGCTTCATACAATCATGAAAGTCACCTTAAATAACAGACCCATGGTTTCTGTTACGTTTGCACTGGACTGCTGAAAGTTACTTTACAAAAATCATAAAAGCTTTTTTTGGATGACTGAAAATTTCTATAACTCGCGAATTTCACTGATAGTATATGTGCCTAAAACCTACTAAAAATTTCATTAACATTGGAAAAATACATTTCAAGCTATATAGTTTTAAAGTGAAAAGTTAATAGCAAAGACGCCCAAAATCGGACAATCCTTACTGCAATCTAAAATAAAAAATGTATATTGAAGTTTATATTCCGGCTTAACGACAAGCGCCGCCACAACGACTAAGAACAGAAGAGCAGAGAAGGCTGTGAGACGACGTCAGCCAATACTACGCGGACTAGGACGACACCAAGACAGGAGCGGCATCTAGCCCTATACGAAGGGAATACAATCGCCGCACTGCCTAGCAGCAAAGAGTTGAAGACCAGCCGTCAGACAACAGTACCCCAAAACCTTCTGCGTCCGCCCTGCCCCCTTTTCTTTAGTCTTTGTCCTCTCCCTCCATCGGTTCCACCCCCCCCCCCCCCTTTTCCACGCCAGTGTTGCGAACAGCCGCCATACAGTCGCTAGTCGCGTTTTTTATCTCGTGCGAACAGAAACCAGACTATCAATGTGTTTTTTTTTAATTTTGCTTGTCTACTTACTGTGTGTCTTCATCGCATCGTCAAACGCCGGGTTTTATATTTTAATTTGCACAGCTTTCCGCCATTTTACAGTTTTTTTATTTACGATGTCACCGATTTATCACCTGTTTTTCTTGTTTATTTATATTCTCATTATGTTTTTCAACTTTTCTGTATGCTGTAGAGCTGCCTATTACGCTGCTGCTAACCCGACCACACTCCCCTCCCCCCTCTCGGGGAAAGATCGAAATGCAATAGAAAAAGAAAAAAAAAAAAAAGACAACCTTACTGCAGTGACTTACGAACTCATTTGTTTTGCTTGCATTGAAGTTTTATATAACAAAGGACATTGATTATTTTCATCTCGCCAGTTCCTTCCGACATACCTTTATGAATACCCAAAGTTAAGTATTGTCAATTCAAATTACTGTAATAAACTCCATTAATCCGATTTGCTTGAATTGTTGTCTACCGACCCGAGGAAACAGCTTCCTAGGCACTCTACATGAAACGAGTGGGCCAGATACTACAGTTTAAAACCAGATTGCTCTGTATAGCGTAACACAGAATAAAACAAGAAAAATAATGTTGTAGCTCATTTTGTAACAGGCCTGTTTGTTCACTTGTGATTGAAGCCTGAGTTCGAGTTCCATAATTGGAAATCCGATCCACTTTTATAATACAAGGGGGCGTTCAATAAGTAATGCAAGACAGTTTGTTTCTGAAAGTAGGATGGTTTTATTCAGGATCCCAATGTACCATACTATTCCTCACTCTTTCGACTACAAAACCGCATTTTTCAACATAATCTCCGTTCAATACGATGGCCTCACGCCACATTACTGGGAGGAACCGTATGCCTGCATGATATGACAGTATTGATCGATGACGGGACGAACGTCTTTCTGCAACAATAGCCTCCCCAACAGCCACGTGCTGCTTCCCGCGGGGTACATTTTTCGTTTGGCCAAACAGATAGAAATTGGAAGCTGTGAGGTCCGGACTGTAGGGTGAATGAGAATGAACATGTCATTGGAGTTTTGTGAACTCCTCTCGGATGCGTATGTGGCCTTGTGTTGCCAAGGAGATGAAGGAGAAGGCGTAATTCGTTTAAAATTTGTCACGATCAGCGTCGTAATGCGCAAGCAGTTCTGTACAGATAGTCCTTCATTGCTCTTCATGGACCTCTTTTACGCAGCGAGTTACCTGACGTTCACACATCTTGGGTTACCCCAACTGGAGGATGAGTGTGTCAGCATTACCAACAGAGACGTCCAGCAGAGCAGAGATGCGTTTGATTGTCATCAGTCGACCACCTCAAATGAGAGCGTCTGCCAGTTCCAACATTGCAGGAGTCAGAGATGTGTGCGGCCGGCCTGCACATGGGGCATCGCACAGGTTTGGCGACCTTGTTGTGGAGATGACAGACGTCTCCTCAAACAACTCACCGTGCTTGTGTTCACTGCTAGGTCTCCGTAGACATTCTGCAAGCGCCGACAAAAGTGTGTAATGCTCTGGTTTTCCACCAAAAGAAACTCAATGACAGCTCTCTGCTCGGAACGCACGTCCCCTACAGACGCTACGTTCAGCGCCGCCACCCATCGGAACTTTATTAAACTATAGAGGAAGAAGCGAAATATTTCACGATGTCCGTCAGCAAATTCCGCATTTTTTCAACCGAAATTGGCTGAGAAAAAAGTTATTGTATTACTTATCTAACCCTTCTCGTACGAATTGATTTGTGGAGTATTCCGCAACGTTGGGAAGTCAACTGAAACCGTGTTACAAATTTTCTTCGCTTATTCATTGCTGTTTACTATCCTTCATATAGTTTGTTCATTAAATGCACGGCGGTTTACTGCAGTGTTAAATGATGTTAACTTCTAAACTCCTCAGTAAGAGTTTTACACATGCAGATACACAGAGGAAAAAGTGACGAGTTCACTGATATTCACCTACTCAAGTCGGGATTTATCGTTAAGTAGGAGTGGGAGAGGGAGGGCTAGGCCATATTCCGGGGGATAGAGCAATACAGGCTCCGACAGAGATAGCGAGTGGTGCGCCTCAGAATAGGCAACTCTCTGAACCCAAATACGCGCCCAAGGTACAAGGTACATACATGATCACGGTTGGGTGTGGAAAATCGGAAACCCATGTTGGCTCTGCAACGATCATAAATACAGACGTTTCTTGTCTTCCCAAACCTTAAGTCGGAAGAATGTATATAAGAGGATATATCAAAATCATGATCACTACGCAATCAAACTAACAACCAGGGCACAATTCTCAATAATGATAGGTTAATTCTCAGACCTGCTGCTACCAAAAATATACATAAAAGATTTAAACAGTACGTGTTTACATAAAACTAGAAAAATGTAATCAACCAAGCAACAAGTCCAGAATACTGCAGCTGATGGCCGTAATGTACCAAGTAAATCTGCTGCGGGTAAGACTATTAAATACCTTGAGTTATTTTATCTTTTAAATATTAACACATATAGATAAAGGACTACAACAATATACTCGTTGAAGCAACAAGTAGCAGGTGTTGCTGACAACAGTAATACCTAGTCGCCACACTTGCTGCAACCCAGCATAGCCATACATTAAAATAAGGAAGTTTAAACAGCAATATATATATATATATATATATATATATATATATATATATATATATATATATATATATAAACTAGAACTATGTTATCTTGCTGACGGCCAAACCTTAAGGAAACATTCCTCACACACAAAGAAAGAAAATATGTTAAGTGGACATGCGTCCGGAAACGCTTACTTTCCATGTTAGAGCTCATTTTACTACTTCTCTTCAAATCACATTAACGATGGAATGGAAACACACAGCAACAGAACGCACCAGCGTGACTTCAAACACTTTGTTACAGGAAATGTTCAAAATGTCCTCCGTTAGCGAGGATACATGCATCCACCCTCCGTCGCATGGAATCCATGATGCGCTGTTGCAGCCCTGGAGAATGGAGTATTGTATCACACCCGTCCACAATACGAGCACGAAGAGTCTCTACATTTGGTACCGGGGTTGCGTAGACAAGAGCTTTCAAATGCCCCCACAAATGAAAGTCAAGAGGGTTGAGGCCAGGAGAGCATGGAGACCATGGAATTGGTCCGCCTCTACCAATCCATCGGTCACCGAATCTGTTGTTGAGAAGCGTACGAACACTTCGACTGAAATGTGCAGGAGCTCCATCTTGCATGAACCACATGTTGTGTCGTACTTGTAAAGGCACATGTTCTAGCAGCACAGGTAGAGTATCCCGTATGAAATCATGATAACGTGCTCCATTGAGCGTAGGTGAAAGAACATGGGGCCGAATCAAGACATCACCAACAATGCCCGCCCAAACGTTCACAGAAAATCTATGTTGATGACGTGATTGCATAATTGCGTGCGGAATCTCGTCAGCCCACAGATGTTGATTGTTAAAATTTACAATTTGATCACGTTGGAATGAAGCCTCATCCGTAAAGAGAACATTTGCACTGAAATGAGGATTGACACACTGTTGGATGAACCATTCGCAGAAGTGTTCCCGTGGAGGCCAATCAGCTGCTGATAGTGCCTGCACACGCT
Organism: Schistocerca piceifrons; assembly: GCF_021461385.2. NCBI lineage: Eukaryota > Metazoa > Arthropoda > Insecta > Orthoptera > Acrididae > Schistocerca > Schistocerca piceifrons. The sequence goes on from NC_060144.1 coordinate 172,407,374, forward strand.
GTACATGGTACGGAAACAACTGGTTCTCCCGTAGCACTCTCCATACAGTGACGTGATCAACGTTACCTTGTACAGCAGCAACGTCTCTGACGCTGACATAAGGGTTATCGTCAACTGCACGAAGAATTGCCTCGTCCATTGAAGGTGTCCTCGTCGTTCTAGGTCTTCTCCAGTCGCGAGTCATAGGCTGGAATGTTCCGTGCTCCCTAAGACGCCGATCAATTGCTTCGAACGTCTTCCTGTCGGGATACCTTCGTTCTGGAAATCTGTCTCGATACAAACTTACCGCGCCACTGCTATTGCCCCGTGCTAATCCATACATCAAATGGGCATCTGCCAACTCTGCATTTTAAACATTGCACTGACTGCAAAACCACGTTCGTGATGAACACTAACCTGTTGCTGCTACGTAGTGATGTGCTTGATGCTAGTACTGTAGAGCAATGAGTCGCATGTCAACACAAGCACCGAAGTCAACATTACCTTCCTTCAATTGGGCCAACTGGCGGTGAATCGAGGAGGTACAGGACATACTGACGAAACTAAAATGAGCTCTAACATGGAAATTAAGCGTTTCCGAACACATGTCCACATAACATCTTTTCTTTATTTATGTGTGAGGAATGTTTCCTGAAAGTTTGGCCGTACCTTTTTGTAACACCCTGTATATATATTAAAAAACTAAAACTATAAAACTATGTAATCAACCAAGTCATTGGTCCAGAGTACAACTGCTAGTGGCTGTAAAACATGTGGTAATAACAGTATTTTCAACTGTACGCTGATTGAGCACTCAACGGTGCTCTGTCGAAAGGCTCTTCTTGCAGCTTGCCGTTAAACAAATTGTGATTCAACGGTGCACTTTAACAACAACACGAATCGTCGGGGAACACTACAAGAAAGCCACGACACGAAACCACAAGACGCAAACTTGCAGATCAAGTTGACAATCTGCCATTTAACGGTGAACACACACACACACACACACACACACACACATACACACACGTGATCACAGGTAGATTCAAACTGTCAAACAGTGAGCGTCACTCTACCAGGAGGCAATCTCGTCGGTGTAACCTTGCGGGCAGCAGAATAAATAGTAAACATCCGGCACATACTAGCAACCAAGAAGTATAGTCTGCGTCAAGCAGCTTCGAATACCAACGGCCACAGTTTCACAAACCAACGGCCACAGCTTAAAACACCACGTCCTCTTTAAAGGGCGGGGAGGGGCGGGGGGTACAATGCATAAGGAAAGAGCAATCTTACCACAAGAAGCCGGGATCTCGATAATACAAACGGCAGAACATCAAGCCTCCGGGCACATCGCCTCACCGCCCTTCTGGATGAGTCGCAGCAACAACCGCGACGAGGCGTGGCTTCCCACCTCAAAACAGCTCACCGTACGATACAATCCCGCTCGCGAAACGCGGCCGTCCACACGGGTCACCTGCCACCAACTGCCCGTACGCTAGTACCGCCCTGTCTCTCCGAAAGCCGCCAGCAATCGCACGCTAAGCACCGTGACCTCCTCTAGCGATGCGCCAGAGGAAGGAGAGCACGGCTCGTTCACTGATTTTATTTCGAACGTTAATTATGTCGTATGTGATACACGAAGAGGAGCCAGACCATGAAACAAAGATTTCAATTGATGGATTGTCATAGCAGAGCATATCGCATTGTGACAGCCTTCGTTGAATCCATGTCCGACCCGTGTTGCTGCAAAGGTGCTTGCATGGACTGGGACACAACACTTGTTAGACGAAAACAGGACGTATGCATAATTGTGTGGAGGACTGGGAAGAGTGATATACCGTCCACTTTAACCTTTACAGAAGTCGACAATGCTTGTCGCCTCTCCACGATAGTTCAGTCTAGCCAATAAAGCGGCATTCCGCCGCTAATGGATGACACCAGTGACTTAAAACAATAATTACTGTCATTCGCCTGTAATGCAAATACACGAGCATTGTAGTACTGAAATTGTCTTCAACTTTTAACTACAAAGCAACCAGTATTGCAGATATCGTCAGATATATCCTCGCATATCCACATCGTAGCAGACTTATTATTCGCTAAGTAGTTACCACTGCAGATGTATGCAGATACATTTGCAGAGGCCCATATCGGCGCCGACTTCTGTATGTAGGGCCAATATTCACAACTACAACAAATTTACTATGCAGCATATTAACATACATTCACTTCAGTCCCATCACTAATTAGTTCGAATAGATCACAATTTTATGAGAAGTTTCTTGTGGTTGCTTTTAAACTACTGCAGTTCACAATTTCACTATTTAAATAATGCAACACTTTATCAGTTAGTTATTGTTTCGTGCTTACAACGACGCGTTTTCGGAATTTTTTTGTCAACTGCAAATATTTACACAGGCATTTTGTGAGAAGTGTGCATGTGTGTAGTTCTGCCTCTCTTGCGTTGCGGTAGTTTTTTTGTGGCTTTATTGCAATCGGAAAATGGGACAAAGTAAATCTTGCTGTTTTTACCTGTGCTAACGTTAGAAAAAGTATTTTTGTCTGCTTACAGGCACTGTCCCTCCAACACTCTGAGGAAATCCACACATACGCAAACTAACGCTCAAACTTCTCTTTTTAAGATATAGAAGTAAAATGCTACAAAGATATTATGTTGGTGTGGCTTCTGAAATACATTGGATACAGTCAGTAGTGTTAAATTTTTAGTAGATTACATTCACTGACGGAAGAAAATCACAACGCCAAAACAATTAACTTACAGTAATGAAATTTCAGGAATACTTTTGTCTGGATAAAGTATTAAAGTGATTAACATTGTAAGATCACAGGTTAATGCAAGCGCGAGATAAGCCATTAGAAATGTGAAATGGTTGTACATTAATAATCAGTGTAACCGCCAAAATGTTGACTGCAAGCATGCAAACGTTCATGCATTGTTTTGCACAGGTGCCGGATTCAGTTTGAGGCAAAGAGTTCCATGCCTTTTGCAGTTCTTCGGTCAATACAGAGACAGTTAATGTTGTTTATGAATGACACCGGAGACGTCAACCGAGCGAAGTGGCGCAGTGGTTAGCACACTGGACTCGCATTCGGGAGGACGACGGTTCAATCTCGCGTCCGGCCATCCTGATTTAATTTTCCGTGATTTCCCTAAATCGCTCCAGTCAAATGCCGGGATGGTTCCTTTGAAAGGTCACGGCCGACTTCCTTCCTCGTCCTTCCCTAATCCGATGACACCGATGACCTCGCTGTCTGGTCTCCTCCCCCAAACAACCACCATCCTCAGGGACGTCAACCGATAGTATTCCATATGTGCTCAGTTGGAGACTGTTCAGGTGATCGCGAGGGCCAATGCTACATGTCAACACAGAACATGTTGTGTTACAGGAGCAATATGTGGGGGAGTGTTATCCTGTTGAAAAACACCCCCTGGAATACTGTATATAAGTGACGTACAAATTTGCAGTCATGGTGCGTAGGATAACCACTATACTGCTCCTGCTGTCATACGAAATCAGACCTCAGACCATAACTCCATGTGTGGGTCGAGTGTGTCTAGCGCGCAGACAAGTTCGTTGCTGGCCACGAATTGGCTTCTTCCTAGCCAACACACGGCAATTTCTGGCACCAAGACAAAATCAGCTTTCATGAGAAACCACAACAGGCCTCTACCTGCTGTCCATTGAGCTCTTGCCTGACACCACTGAAGTCGCAAAAGGCACGTTACAAGGTGTCTAGCTCATAACTGCCCTTGGGGTAATCGATTTCTAACAGTTTTTTTTGTCACTGTGGTGTCAAATGCTGATCAACTTGTTGCTTGCTGCAGATGCAGTACGATTGCCAGTGCGATACACTGAACACGATGGTCTCATCAAAGGGTAGCGTCATGCGGTCACGTGGATCTCGGTCTGCTTGCGACCGATCGTTCTCGTGATCACCGCTGCCACCAATCATGTACAGTGGCTACATTCCTGCCATGTCTTTCCATAATATCACAGAAGGAACACACGGCTTCTCGGAGCCCTATTACACGTTCTCGTCGAAGCTAAGTGAGATGTTGATAATGACTTCTTTGTCGTCTTAAAGGCACTCTTGAGTGACATCAACTCCCCACGTTCCATCTCAAAGGTAACTAACGCTCACGACCGTTACAGCGCGTATTTAAAGCAGACTTGATTTACATCGTCTTAGTGGCGCTATGAACACATTGTTATGGGGCTGGCGCCAAATTTTAACAGGCATCATCTTTCAGATGCAGAAACGCTCATACCAGCTTTCGTTTGTACCACAGAAATCCTTCTCGGTGTTTCGATTATTTATTTATTTTCTTTTTTGCCGTCCGTGTACATTATTCACATCATATTGTAATTTATGGCTACTATTACTGACTTTTAAATTATAATTATGCTTTATACTCTATTTCATACTATTTCCTTGTAAACACTGAGTGTCATGTATGAATGAATGAACACATTCATCGATTTTCCATAGTTTTTATTCGATTATACAGGGGAAGCACTGGAATAAGTTAAGTAAGACACTATGTAATTTGTCACTGAATTATGTTTTCTCCTGCACAAATATTTTCAACTCCTCTATCAAATCCGTTGCATGTTATTTCTGTTAGTGATGGAATACCTTAAGACATTCACCTATGTTTGTGAATAGATGTCCAGTGTTTTTTATGTTTGTAGGCTGATTTTGTGAAATGCTTACGTGTGTAACAACTGATGTTTTCAGTGTATGTAGTATGAATATTCCTACCAGTCTGTCCTGTATAATAGCTTGAGCACGTTTTACCTCTGATTTTCGTACTAGATATACTGAAGACATCAGTTGTTACACACACAATCAGTTCTCAAAATGAGTCATAGCAACACACATAAAAATCACTCGACATTAATTCACAGACACGAATACCTGAAGATATTCCGTTCCTTACACAAATTGTACGTAACAGGTTTAATGGAGGAGCTGGAAATTTTTGTGCATCACAGAAAGTTGAGGGGGGGGGGGGGGGCGCTCAGTCACTAACTAAATAGTGAATCACTGAGATGTTTTGCTCATGTTTCTCCTGTATGTAATAACTATAGCAACTGCATAAATACATTCATTCATTCGTTCATTCATTCATACACGCCTCTCAACATATGTAACAAAAAATATAAAATAGAATACAGAGCATATTATAATTTCTAAGTTAGTATTAGTGACGATAGCCAATGACCTTACCGCAGTGTTAACACCGGTTCCCGTCAGATTATCGAAGTTAGGCGCTGTCGCGCTGGGCTAGCACTTGGATGGGTGACCATCCGGTCTGCCGAGCACTGTTGTCAAGTGGGGTGCACTCAGCCCTTGTGAGAAGACAAACTGAGGAGCTTCTTGACTGAGAAGTAGCGGCTCCGGTCTCGGAAACTGACATACGGCCGGGAGAGCTGTGTGCTGATCACATGCCACTCCATATCTGCATCCAGTGACGCCTATGGGCTGAGGATGGCACGGTTGCCGATCGGTACCGTTGAGGCCTTCATGGCCTGTTCGGGAGAAATCCCATTAGTGACGATAAGCGACCACTTCATGTGAATAAGTATGCAATCCACGAAAAATGTAAAAACTACCTCTAAAGCCATACTGTCGCAATATCTTCGTATTTTATTTTATTTCACAAGCAAACAGCGTGAGTGATGTTTTGCGTGGGCGTGGATTTTTGCCCTATGCAAACGGTGCAGTACCTGTGAGCAGAGAGACAAAAATATTTTCTAACAGTAGCCCATAAAAAATTACAGTATTTATCTCGACCATGTTGTAACTGCAGTAAAACCACAAAAAAGGTGGCTGCAAGCCCACAGAGTCAGAAAAAGACATGCAAACGCCACATAAAATAGCATTTGCAGATATTTGCTCTTGACAATGAGCAGAAATTGTCGAGACGCGTTGTGCTAAGTATGAAAAAATACGTAAGTTCTGCAGTGCTTCATTATTTGAGTCATAAATAACATACTTGCAGACCTTCCAGAAACATCTATTATAAGGAATGAAATTAAATTATAAACTTCATTTCGGCAGTCGGTCTTATTGTAAACAGGACTAAATGTTAAATTTTTGTTAAATTATCTTTGAAGACAGGACTATTTGTTAAATTTTTCGGAGGACGTCACCTAACTCTGCATTCATTCACCTATTTATAAACACTTTTAAAACGCTATTGAATTGATGTAGTTATAAAACGCTATTGAATTGATGTAGCTTAAACAAGCACACAATAGAAAAAAGCATGGTACTGAGCACTGGCAATTGCAGTAATAATTAAGATAACGTAAGAATACACATTGCTGCTGAATCTTTTTCGTTTCGAAAGCATGAACATCGGAGAAGGAACTGTAAGCATCTCAGCTCAGTCATCCGTCACTAAAACGTACATGCAAACGCAAATCAGAACCATAGTACTAGCAATTACTTTTCCCAAACTATGACAGATCAACAACGACTGTGCTGACTATTTCAAGTTCATTTTTAATAAGCTTGAGCTGTGCGTGCGTTCTTTGCTTGTGCAACGTCTTTGGGTTTTGTTGCCTAGCTACGGTTTCTCTGGTGTTTCTGTAGATGGCGGTCTTATGACAACTAGAGTGGGATTTAAGTGCGTGCAGCTCTCATCAGAGGTCTGTATGCTAGGGATAGACTGTTTGTGAAGGAGTCTCTCTGAATTGCGACCTGAGCTTGCTAGATGATGAGGTGTGCTAGTCCCATTTGGATGGCGAATGTTTCCTTTGAGGAGCGAGCGTACGCCTCTTAGACAATTGCCACAGCTCTCTCTCTCTCTCTCTCTCTCTGTGTGGTTCGACTGGGCCTGTCCCTGCTGCCTTTGTTGATGAAAGTGGTCACGGTAAAATGATCATAGGAGTTCGTGAAAACCCCTGTGTGTTTGTTACTGAATTTCAGTTGATGATCTTGACAAAACCAGAAGTGTCTTGTACTGTTGGCAGTTGTCTTGGCCAAAGCCCTTGTCATAGTTCGGCATCCTGGTAATTCCCATTGTCTGTTATTTTTGACCTGGGACCACCGGTGCGTGTATTTTATATGCTTAGGGGTCTTCAATATATTTCATTGTCAGTTAAATTTGATCTAGAAAGATAAGCCTGCACTACCGTTGTGCGTACTGTCTGATTTTAAGTGTCTTAATATTTTTCATTGTCAGTTAAGACTAAAAGTCCCATTAGTGTTTTGTAATTTATTTATTGTGTAAATTATACTCTGTAAAGCCCATGAATTTGTGGGTCAAGTGAACTCAGTCGTCTGCCGTCACTTTCTCTGCTCCAGGTGATTAACAATGCTTTTAGCTGAAACATGATTTTCTGATCTTTAATTTGTTTTTTGATTTGTCCGTGCTTGTTCTTGTGTATATTTCCTTATGCTTTCTCTACTGCTTCAGTTCATTTTATAATTTAAAGCTGGTATTCAAGTTGAATATTCTGGCATCGTGAATTTTTTTAAACATTGAAGTGTATGCTTATTTTCTTGTTTGTAATATTGATTTCCAAACAGCTAAAACTGTTGTTAGGACTAGTAAGTGCCTCTGGGGCGACTTCCTAATGTTTAAAGAGTTCAAAGACTCTCTTTGGTTTTGATCAGAAAACAGGGAACTCTCTGTACTACAACAGAAAGTATAACAATTTTTTTTCTAATTTAGAGTGTTCCCAAGACCTGAATGCTTCGTAATTGTCCATCTTAAGCGTGGCTTCTGTCTGAAGAAAATACGCTCATCTTCGTTAATGTTAATTTTTTCCTTTGTGGTAAATATTTTAAAAGGATTATTTTCTTTATACTCAGCACCTTACCATTCCCAGCTCCTAGGTCCCTATCGCTTCAGTGCCACCAGATCGCTGTTCTGGCGGGTTTCTGGTCCTGTGTGCTGGTAGGGAAGAAAGTTTTGTCTTGGCACGACGTACTGCTTTATTTGTTGATTTCAGACGATTGTGTGGTGTTGTCTATAGACAACGTTTGTTTCTCACGACAGCACCACAAGGAAGCATCGCTGCTGTCAGACAGCGATGACAGGGAGAAGTCGTTGTAGACACACACTCAAGAGTTCCACACGCCACCGCTGCACAGTGCCTACTTACGTCAGAGCGGAATGCTGCCCAGCCCATTTTGCAGTCATCGCCGAAGACAACAAAATCAACTCATTACAGTCAGCAGTGCGAGATTTGTTTTAGTCAGAATCATTTAGCAAGGCTTGTAGTCAATTGTACTTTGAGAAAAGCGACTATTATCTTGTACTGTATCAAGTGATAGTGTTCAGTGATCAAGTGATAGTGTTCAGTGACAGTAACACACACGCACGTACTCTCTCTCTCTCTCTCTCTCTCTCTCTCTCTCTCTCTCTCAGACACACACACACACACACACACACACACACACACACACACACACACCCTTGGTCATGGATTATTTCATTTCAAAGTTCAGCATTACACTCTCTCTCTCTCTCTCTCACACACACACACACATACATACACACACACACACACACACACCCTTGGCCATGGATTATTTCAAAGTTCAGCATTTCACGAAAATGATCTAATATTTTTGGTGTGTCGTAGTATCTACTCGGCTTCCTCCAGTAGTAATCTAAGAGCCCACCACGGTACCGGTGTTTTAACTTGTCCATCACAACAGATAGTGAGGGTGGAATCGGCAGGGACTAGAAAACTTTGCTAGGGATATCTGGCCTGACAAAAAAATGGTTCAAATGGCTCTGAGCACTATGCGACTTAACTTCTGAGGTCATCAGCCGCCTAGAACTTAGAACTAATTAAACCTAACTAACCTAAGGACATCACACACACACACACACACACACACACACACACACACACACATCCATGCTCGAGGCAGGATTCGAACCTGCGACCGTAGCGGTCACTCGGTTCCAGACGGTAGCGCCTAGAAGCGCACGGCCACACCGGCTTCTGGCCTGACAAAGAACCACTTCCTATACGAGCTTTGAATATGTGACAGTGCAGTGGAGTTAAGTCATGATGCACTGGACCACCACCTCAGTAACATGGCTGATATTGTGGGAAAAGTAGGTGGTGCCGGTGCTGTATGCGGTAATTCTCCGTCTGGTAGGCAGATGAATACAGACTTTCTGCAAGGCAGCAGGATTGTGTGGTCACATGCCTTTAGGATTCAGGCGCATTTGAACCATTTCTGTAACCATTTTAGGGATTTTAAGTTTGGTAAATACCAAGCCCCTATTACTCAATATCTGTGTTGTAAAATCACTCAGTTACAGCTTGATGCTAGTTTTCTGAGTTGGGAAAATGCCTCTTGGCAGAATAAACAAGATGGTTCTCTTCCTGACCCAACTGTTCGAAGTGAGGGTGTTCGAAACTTGGGTAGGAATTGTGTCGGAAGGTAGAAACTGCTTTTGCCAATAATACAGAGAGATAGTAAGCTATCAATAGACGGAAGCGTGTGATTGCAAATATTTTGTGGTTAACTGTTCATTTGAAAAATCAAGTTGAAGTTCTGCAAATTGCCCATTCAGTTTTATTTCAAATTATTAACGCATTAACCAATGGCAAACTAAGCGGAACTGTATCCGAGGCCCACCAGAAGCCCGAGTCACTGGTCAGCTTCTATAGGAACTTGATACAAGAAAGCTTGTTGAGTAGAATTAAAAGGGAGTTGGACTGCCAACATATCGATCGTGTGTAAAATCGTCGTGAGTCACTTGTCTGGTATACTGAGGACTAGCCAGCCGCTTCAGTTTTGCATGTGTAACACTAAACATCGTAATTGTTCATCTTAAGCGTCTTGTTTATGATGTGTAGTGAGGGGCAAGATAATACGTGAGACTCTCGGTCAGAATTACATCGCGACTTGCTTTCGGGAGAAGTGTCAAAAGAGTGAGCTACAGAATCATGGTCTGGAGCTGCAGGAAGTCTCTCCTCATGATCTTTACTGGATCTTTGAAACCGCACAGTATTTCGTCTCTTGGCCATTATGGTATATTGAGGATGATTCGCACGTTTTCTAGGCACTTTTATACGTAAACGAAAAGAAAAAAAATGTGGTAACTAGATACCCAAAACACAAAGAGAACTCAATAAATTTGTTTTCCCTAGCTAAGAATTCTAATACAAATAAAACCCTTGGAAGGAGGCAAAGCAATTTGGTTAAGTTTTTAATCCACAAAGCGAAATGAGTGAATCCGTACATCCTAGCCAAATAAATTCAATGTTCGTTTGTATCCGTAAAGATGAGATTGCGGCGCTTAATCCTGTCACAGACGTTCACTTCCGAAAATAATTATTACACTGAGGTGAAAAAACTAACAACACAATCTATTGGTTCTTTGGTGTACTATGAAAGTAACGGCGCCGTTTGTTGGTTCTTTGGTGTACTACGCCATGGTAATCGTGTCACTGAGGTAAACACCTGAACTAGTAAGCTGAGCAGATCAATAAAATTTAAGTTAAGATGTATTTTTCCCCATGATCTGATTGTGCGAAAATGAAGCGTATTTGTTACCCCAAACTACGCTCAAGTTATCTGTGAAAACCCCATGGAAATTGTTTACTCTGCAGCCTTCCATCATCTCATTGTCATGTTCTCTGGTTTATTTGGCTTATTTCGAATATCGATAGTTTTTGTCAACTCCCTGTCGGTTGCAAGTGCTTTGTTCGTGCGATATGAAGCCACGGGAATTCCTCCTGCGAAACAGAGAGATCTATGTTACTTAACGGCTATCCGAGTTCATTGGTCTTGGTTCATAGCTTATAGTTCATGATACCAGTTGCAGGTAACCTACCTAGCGTTTTTCAAGGACATCAAAAACTTTGGTTCCAGTATTTTGTATAGTTAATTTCCGCATTTAAAAACTTAAAATAATCTGCTCACTAAGAGGTATAATATTATGTATAAAGCTTAACACATTAAAAAAGTATTACGGTGTGTATGACATGAGGCAACGTAACTCATCACACGTAAATGCTCAGATTATAGTATTCCAGTGTTTGGGAGTGAGAGGTCTTAGTGACTTGCAAATAAACTCTAGGCATAATTTCAAACATTTAAGAAATACTTTTCGCTCATGCCCCCGGAAAAGTAATGAAAGGAAAAAGAAATTATCGGTTACGACACAAACCTGTTCTAGCACTAAAACTACAGCATCAGGCAGGATGGTTCAATTTATTTCTTGTAATTCTGGTAATTGTGGTCAAGTGTGCAAGCTGGTAAGGCCCTTTTTGTAGCAGCTGACCTATGACGACGTATTACCGTTTTCAGACGACTCCCTAAATGAGCCGGGCCGTGCTCATTTAAATGATGCTTGACTGTGCTTCTGCTCGTCCCGATATCGTGCGTACATCAATGAGCGACTCCAGAACGCTCATTACATTCTGTGACCACTACCATTAAACATTTCTGTTGACAGAAAACTAATCTCGAACTCTGTATGTGTATCGCGCAGCATTATCCGACTCGGGCGCCAATAATTGCAAATGATAACCCCTATTTGACCGCCCACAAAGCAGTCATACTTATTTCAAGTTTTAGGCCTGTTTGTAGAAAAAATTCTTTGGTCTTCGTTCAGGAACGACTATCATTTTTAGCATATAATGTTTTCTACAGACGTTCATTATAATTCGTCAGATCAGTGACCAAAGATAATTTGAAGTTCGAAACTTTGGTGTTGCCAAACTCTCTCTCACCTCTGCAGGATAACCTGTGGTAATTTTAACTGGTGTTGACTTGATGTCACTTATAATAGGAAATGGCCGGCCGCGGTGGCCGAGCGGTTCTAGGCGTTTCGGTCTGCAACCTCGTGACCACTACCGTCACAGGTTCGAATCCTGCCTCGGGCATATATGTGTGTGATGTCCTTAGGCTAGTTAGGTTAAAGTAGCTCTATGTTCTAGGGGACTGAAGACCTCAGATGTTAAGTCACATAGTGCTCAGAGCCATTTGAAGCAGTTTTATAAAAGAAAATGAAATTTATGGACTACTTTTCGCCGCGCTGGATTAGCCGAGCGGTTTAGGGCGCTGCTGTCATGGACTGTGCGGCTGATCCCGGCGGAGGTTCCAGTCCTCCCTCGGGCATGTGGGTGTGTGTTTGTCCTTAGGATAATTTAGGTTAAGTAATGTGTAAGCTTAGGGACTGATGACCTTAGCAGTCAAGTCCCGTAAGATTTCACACACATTTGAACTTTTTTTTTTACTTCTCTTCTCACACTCGAGAACTTCCTTTGATTCCTTGACCAGCTACCCCTTATTTTATTTTCTCAAATCAGTCTAAGCAAATCCCTACCAAGTATAATGGCCGAATGACACAGGACGATTTCAGTTAGATTACATCATAATCAGGCAGAGATTCCGAAATCACATATTGGATTGTAAGGCGTACCCAGGAGCACATATAGACTCAGATCACAATGTAGTAGTGATGAAGAGTAGGCTGAAGTTTAAGAGATTAGTCAGGAAGAATCAATACCCAAAGAAGTGGGGTGCATAAGTTCTAAGGGAGGACGAGCCACGCTTGAAGTATTCCAAAGATATATATACAGCAATAAGTAATAGTACAGTAGATAGCAGAGTGGAAGAAGAATGGACATATTAAAAGGGAAATCAGAGAAGTTGGAAAGAAAACCATAGGTACAAAGAAGGTAACTGCGAAGAAACCATGAGTAACAGAAGAAACACTTCAGTTGGTCGATGAAAGAATGAAGTACAAAAGTGTTCAGGGAAATTCACCAATTCAGAAATAGGAAGTTCAGTGGAGCTAAGACAAAATGGCTGCACGAAAAATGTGAAGAAATCGAAAAAGAAATGATTGACGGAAGGGCGGTGACATAAAAAGCAAGGGCGGTAATATTAAGTATGCAACGGGAATTCCACTATTAAATCCAGAGGATAGAGCGAATAGGTAAAAGAGTAGATTGAAGGCCTCTATAATGTGTAAGATTTGTCTTATGTGATAGAAGAAGAAGCAGGAGTCGATTTAGGAGAGATAGGGGATCCAACATTAGAATCAGAATTCAAGAGAGCTTTGGAGGACTTCAGATCAATTAAGGCAGAGGGGATAGAAAACATTCCATCGGCATTTCTCAAATCATTGGGAGAAGTGGCAACAAAACGACTATTCACTTTGGTTTGTAGAATATATTTGTCTGACGACATACCATCTGACTTTCGAAAAAATATGATACATACAATTCGGAACACTGCAAGAGCTGACAAGTGCGAGTATTATCGCACGATCAGCTTAGCAGCTCGTGCATCCAAGTTGCTGACAAGATTAATATACAAAAGAAAGGAAAAGAAAAAGGATGTGCTAGATGACGATCAGTTTGGCTTTGATAAGGTAAAGGCACCAGAGAGGAAATTCCGACGTTGCGGGTGATGATCAAGACATGTTCATAGGGTTTGTCGATCCAGAAAAAGCGTTCGACAATGTAAAATGGTGTAAGATGTTCGAAATTCTGAGAAAAATAGGGGTTAAATGTAGGGAGAAATGTGTAATATGCAGTATATACAAGATTCAAGAGGGAATAATGAAAGTGGACGACCAAGAACAAAGTCCTTGGATTAAACATAGTGCAAGACAGGGATATAGTCCTTCCCCCTACTGTTCAATCTGTACGTCGAAGAAGAAATGATGGGAATAAAAGAAAGGTGCAGGAGGGGAATTAAAATTCAAGGTGAAAGGGTATCAATGATACTATTTGCTGATGACATTGCTATCCTGAGTGACAGTGAAGGATAATTACGTGATATGCTGAATCGAATGAACAATCCAATCAGTACAGGATATGCACTCAGTGTAAATCCAAGAAAGACGAAAGTAATGAGAAGTAGTAGAAATGAGAACAGCGAGAAACTTAACATCATGATTGATGGTCACAAAGTAGATGAAGTTAAGGAATTCTGCTACTCAGGCAGCAAAATAACCAATGACGGAAAGAGTAAGCAGGGCACCAAAAACAAACTAGCACTGGCAAAAGGGCATTCCTGGCCAAGAGAAGTCTACTAGTATCAAACATAGGCTCTAATATGAGGAAGACATTTCTGAGAATGTACGTTTGGAGCACAGCATTGTATGGTAATGAAATGTGGACTGTGGGAAAACCGGAACAGAAGAGAGTCCAAGCATTTGAGACGTGGTGCTACAGCCGACTGTTGAAAATTAGGTGGACTGATAAGGTAAGGAATGAGGAAGTTCTGCGCAGAATCGAAGGGGAAAGGAATTGTGGAAAACACTGCCAAGGAGAAGGGACAGGATAGTAGGATATATGTTAAGACATCAGGGAATGACTTCCATGGTATTAGAGAGAGCAGGAGAGGGCAAGAAATGTAGAGGAAGACATAGATAGGATACATGATGCAAATAATTGAGAACGTAGGTTGCAAGTGCTACTCTGAGATGAAGTTGGCACACGAGAGGATTTCGTGGCAAGCCGCATCAAACCAGGCAGAAGACTTATGACCTAAAAAATGTCTCAGCAGCTTAAAATTAATGACTTTACCGATATATTACTACTATTATTATTGGTATCATTGCTACTATGAGGTGACAAAAGTCATGGGATAGCTATGGTACTTACCTAGATGGTGGTGCTATAGTGTATACGAGGTATAAAAGCGCAATAATTGGCGGAGCTGTCGTCTGTACTCAGGTAATTCACGTGAAAAGATATCCGACGTGATTATTGCCCCACGACGGGAATTAACAGACATTGAAGGGGGAATGGTAGTTAAGGCTAGGCACATGCGACGTTCAATTTCGGAAATCGTTAAGGAATTCCGAGATGCACAGTGTGAAGAATGACCCGAGAATACCGAATTCTAGGCCTTACCTCTTACCAAGGACATCGCAGTGGCCGATGTCCTTCACTTAAGATCGAGAGCCCCGGCGTATGAGTAGAGTTGTAAGGTGCTAACAGATATGCCAGACTGCGTGAAATAACCGCAGAAATAAATTTGGGACGTACGACTGACGTTTTCGTCAGCACAGTGCGACGAAATTTTGCATTAACGGGCTACAGCAGCAGATGACCGACGTGAACGGCTTTGCTAACAGCACGACATCGCCTGCAGCTCTTCTCATGGTCTCGTGACCATATCAGTTGGACCCTAGACGACAAGAAAACCGTGGTCTGGTCAGATGAGTCCAGATTTTAGTTGGTAAGTGCTGATAGTAGGGCTCAAATGTGGCGCAGACCCCTTGAAGCCATGAACTCAACAGTTGTCAACAAGGTATTGTGCAAACTGGTGGTGGCTCCATAATGGTGTGTGCTGCGTTTACATGAAATGGACTGGTCCTCTGGTCCAATTGAACCGGTCATTGCCCAGAAATGGTTATGTTCGGCTACTTGGGGTCTTGTTGTAGACATTCATGGATTCATGTCAGTGCTGCATGTCAGCGCTTCACAATTGTTCGCGATTGCTTTCAAGAGCGTTCTGGAATCCCATCGAACATTTATTGAGCATAATAGAGAGGTCAATTCGTGCACAAAATCCAGCACCGGCAACTCTTTCGCAATTATGAACATCTACAGAAGCAGCACGGCTCAATATTTCTGCAGGGGACTTCCAACGACTAGTTGAATCCATGCCTCTTCGAGTTGCTGCACTACACCGGGCAAAAGTAGGTCCGACACGGTATTAGGAAGTATTTCATGACTGTTGTCACCTCAGTGTAATTTAATGAAATGATATATTCCCTTATCATGGGTTAATGTTGCAGTACTCCACTGAAATAAAACAATATAATAAATAAAACAGTGAAAATGGAATTAGTGTTTGTTGAACTACCACAAGATACTCTGACTTTCAATACCAAACCATTTCAGTAAATTTCACTTACAATATGCAATTTGTCTCCGAAGCTATATGCGGGGTGTTCAGAAAGTCTCTCCACAGTCCAGTATGATTGTTAGCCGCGCGTGCCGTATGATTGTTCGCCTGCCTGGGTTACTTCCTTTCAAGAGGACTCTCCCAACATGCCACTGTTTCTTTTATCTCAGCCAGCATCAGTAGTATCGCTGGTGTGTGTCGTTACGTGTTGACGTGAACGCTTAAGTTTAGTTCCTTTGTTCGTTTGTTTCGTTTTTGTCACTGTTAAAATTCTAACCCTGGAAGAACGTGTGTTTTTAATCGAACAAGAGTTCAAAGCTCGCGGTAAATACACAGTTTCAGTTCGTCAAGAATTTAGTTCAGTTTTCCCAGAGACAACACATCCACATCGCGGTACTGTGCGGAATTTGATTAACAAACTTGGAAGCACGGGTTCAGTGACAGATGCACCGAGAAGTGGTCATCCTAGCGTTTTGTCTCAGGATGAACTACTCGATATTTCCGATAAAATGTCTATTAGTCCGAACAAGTTACTAAGGAAACTCGCCCAGGAAATAGATGTTAGTGTCGGAACGGCCCACACAGCTGTAAGGAAAAAATTAGAGCTTTTCCAATACAAAGAGGCAGTCGTGCAAGAACTGAAAAATACTGATCATGGCAAGAGACTGCATTATTGTCAATGGTTCAAAAATTTCGTTCAACAAAATGGGATATTCTTAATGAAAGGTTTTTCACTGATGAGGCGTGCTTTCATTTATCCGGGTACATGAACTCGCAAAATTCTCGTATGTGGAGTACTGCAGATCCATTGTGTATTCATGAGGAACCACTTTTTCAACAAAACAATAAACGCGCAACGATACTGCAGTGATATTCTGTACCCATTAATAGGAGAACTTGTGTTAAGTGAAAGACTGAACGGTTATTTTCAACAAAATGGTGCAACCGCGCATACAGCTCGGGTTTCAATATCACAGCTTGCTGTTGTTTTTGGTGATTGCAAAATTTCACAGGGACTTTGGCCTCTATGATCGCCTGACCTAACACCACCTGACTTTTTCTTCTAGGGTGCAGAGAAAGCAACTGTCAATAAAAACCGTCCATAATAAATCGATGAATTCAAAACTGCAATATCCACTTTCACTGCTTCTGTTACAGAAGAAATGTTACAGCTTGTGTTTCGAAACATGATTAGACGAATTGAATTGTGTATTCAACAACAGGGAGGGACACTTTCAACATTTAATGTGAAAATTTGTAAGTAAGAATGAATATTCAATAAATATTTCACTGAGTCTCATTTCGGTATATCACTGCGGCATACGGCACGTGCGGCTAACAATCATACCGCACTGCAGAGAGACTTTTTGAACACCCCGTAGTTTACACGGATTTGTACAAATGCCCAAGATGCAGCATTCCACAACTATAGTCATTGTTCTTGTGAGCGTATTTTTATCTCTCATTTTCGCGCACTCTCTACGGCTCTGTTCTGTGTTTAAGTCATTTTAAATCCACTTGCGTGTTATTTTGCTCACTCAGTGTACCAGTTCAAGATGGCTGCCCAAGAGGTTGTCATAGCCAGGATACCAACACAAATGGTGTCCTGGCCAACTTTCATGCGACCTGTACGTGAAACTATTAAAACATAGTTTCATCAAGCAGTTTGTGTAGCCGTATTTGTGTTGTAGCAGAATGGCCGGTCAGGAGAGCTTAAAACCACCTCACAACTGTATTAAACCTGTTAATATCAGTTTTAATTTATATTTCGCCACTGACCACATACGGCAAGAATTTCTTTGCCAATTATTAAAAGTATTTGAGACATAAGCCGGCATCGAACTGTCTCTATACGATGCGAAATATAGCAAATAGTCATTAATTTATTCCAATAATATGAATATTCATACTGGTACCAATTAGCACCACAAATTCATGCATGTAATTTTTCCTGTAGATGCAGCGGGTCAACATGAACAAAAGTTAACTTCAGTGAATGAACTATTAGAGATCGAATGTGAAAAACTGTGAACAAATTAACATATATATTTTGTCTCATTTTAACGTTTAATTGCGCTATGTACTGTTCAAATAGGTGTTGCCCGACACTCAGTGCGAAACAGGAACATAAAACAATGATTTAAAGTGATAAAACGTAATTAGAACTGATCTGCGTATTGTGAACGTATTTTTTGGCAACTTAGCAAGGTATCGACTTGATGTCCAATTATTCTAGTTCGCACATGGAGAATTATCACACAAAACTTATTTTTTTGTTTCTTTTTTTTTTTTTGTTTTGCAGAGTGTGCATGAAAAATGTATTACAACATCAAGTGCGTCTTACGATTTACACTGTCGCAAGAAAGGAACATATTGTTTGCTACAGCTTTGCTTGGATGCGTGAAGAGATTGCTTCTTTGTGACTGAATATACGTGTTATATTTAATTTGTATGTAATTATGAACAGTAACACATCAGTTGTGGCTCCAGCCATAGAGTTCGAGATCGGAAATATTGCACCACGCCCGTCTTGCGTTGACAGGAATCGCTGTACATATTGCACAGGAATGGTTCATATTAGTACCGGTATGCTTGAAATACCGATTTCGACTATGTTCGCCTACATTAAGATAACATCGAAATTTTTTACTTTGTGCATTAGCATTCCATACGGTGAATAAGAGATATTTTTCAAATCGATTTCATTCTCTGTTACTGGTGTCTTTAACGCTAACAACATCTGTAAAGTCTCGCCATTCAATTTTATACTTATATATACTTTAACCCCAAATATGCTTTCTATTTTGTTAGTTGCCTACTTTGGTAAGCCTAGATTCCTTCCACTGTACAATTATTCTTGTGTTCTCTCATTTGCAACTGGGGCAAGAACTTATGTAGACAGCTAGGGTAGCCTCATCACCTCTTGAGATATACGTGTACAAAACTTTTCATTGGTTTTGGATTTATTCCTATAAGAGATTCTGCAAAATCCGTGATTCCCTTTAGTTTCACATTTATTTCCAAGGAGATTGTGTAACAGAATGGACATTCACTTTCTTAAAGGAGCTGACTTCGATTCACACAGCAAATCATTAATATAAATTCGCTAACGTTTCCTGACGTTATAAAGCTAAACATCTTTGGGAAAGTAAAACTCGCTAAAGCCGGCGTCCATTTCAGAGGGTTATACATATTTGACAGTTGTATAATTTCAGCAAGTACCTATTTTTTCTGTCTCAGTACATCAGATATCTTAGGAATAATGCAACAGTTTTCATGTTTTCTTACTTGAGAGTGACATAGAATGATTTATTGGATCACCATTTAAGAACAAGTCAAATGAGAAAGTGAGAGGGTGACTTTGAAAATATCTATTGTGTGACTGACTAGGAGCATACTAATGCAATAAATTTCGTCGCTTGAAGTTGATATTTTGTATGCTACTCTAAGAAACCTGTGTACCTCTCACTACTTTTTGTTAGGGACTGAACAGAGCTTACGGGTTCTGAGGTCCAGGGCAGCCCCAATGGTTCCTGGGCCTTGAGTGCGAGAAAACTAAAAAAAAAAAATATTGAGCAGTTTGAAGTTATGACAGTCCTGCAATGGCGAATTACAAGCCAGGCACCCGTGTTTCCAGCAAGAACAGGGGAAAAAAGGAAAAAGTTACGTTCAATAAATTGATGGATGCAAATAGAGATTGATTGCAAATATATGGGGCAACGCCCAAAATATGTTTTTCCTAAAAATGAGGTTAAATGGATACGCAAGAAAAATTATTACAAAAATAGGTTTGGTTTCATCAGCGATTTATCACTAGATTGCTGGATGACTATAAAAGAACTCTAAACTAAATACAAAGTACAGAAAAAAATTTTTAGCCAAGAGCCTGAGAACTTTCAAAAGCAAATTAATAAGAAACGGAACAGTGCGGCATGTGTTGAAAATATAATAAGTAGAATCTAGAGTAAACACACGCTATTAACACGTACATAATGTAGACAAAATACTATTTGCACGTTAACATTAACTTACAAACAATTATAATGTCAAATGAAAGTCACGACATACCGAAGCTGTGATTTACGTCTTCACAAAAGAAAGTATACTTCAACTTCAATGAATATTTTCTTTCTAGACCGATCAATACATTTTTACTGACGTTGTATTCGATAGTAACCGTTTCAGTGTACTGTAACAAAAAGGAGGATGTACAATGAATAAGTACGTCACATAAGTCACAAATATGAAACAAAACGGCACTATCGAAACGGCACTAACTGGCCATATTGAAATTTCTGCGTCATCATCTTGAGCTTTCGGTTAAAAAGGTAAAGTGATAGCCAATAGCACTGGTTATTGAGACGGGAGAGGGAAAATGTCGTTCACCAACGCTAATGGGAAACAGGGAACAGTAATGCTCAAAACAGAGAAATGGACGGAAAGAAATATGCTACATACACTAGTGCAAAATAAAACAATTGAACCATTTTATTGTATTAAATGGTTGGAATTGCATCGTCTATTGCATTAAGAAATATCCTTTATTATTGGTGGTGACTGGTTTCGAACATTTTGTCCTATCACAGACCATCCGTCCTCGTAAGTAATTGTAAGAGAATGAAGTATACATATTTAGGAAAGCGAATGCAGACAATCCAACTGGCAGTGCAAACTTTTCGCTGTAATTTACTTATGAGTATGGACGGTTTGAGGGAATGGACACACTGTCCGAAACTAGTCACCACCAATAGTAAACAATACTTCTTAATGCAACTTACGACGTGCTTCCAACCATTTACTTCAATAAAGAAAAAGTTGCGGCCCTACTTCACCTTCAACATGCTAGTGATCCATAAATGAATTGACTACAAATATCCATTGCAGGCAGCTTCTTTAGCGCTCAGGGGCCCATTGAGACAGACCTATACTCGCTGGAAGCAGCAATTCCGGTCGAATCTGAAACCGATTGTCACTGACAAGGCATGGCATTCACCTCAGGCTCCTGTTTGTCGGTATCTTTCTACGGCCATTATTCTTACATCATATTATTTTTAAGACATTACTGCGAGTGGTAGACATGTTGGATATTTCACACTGGTATATCAGCGAAACAGGCAAGTTTAATCGCGGTACGTCAGTGGGGAGGACGGCATAAGGGCTTGGTAGCAGTTTATCGTCACCTACTGTACTCAGAAGCCATCAGTGTGCTTATTTTATGAGATTGACCAATGTTCTTCTGGTGAGCTTGTTGCCACAGTAACAAATTTGTCAAATACAAGCCGGGAAACTTATATTTACCACTGCGCACCGCGTTTTTTGGAACACCACATTTCATCGTCAGCACATCGTATTTCGATCAGCCTGACGGCACCTTCTTCGTCTTTAAGTCTCCTCCAGCACTGCTTCTCATATGCCGGTCTGGGCCGCAGCTCCTCTCGGAGTCTGCTTCCCACCTTGTCCGCCTCTTGTGCTTCCCCTCTCGCAAGCAAAGTCGATCTCCTTCAGACTCCATTGGTGAAGATCTACTCCAATAACACGACGGGTCACAAAAGACTTCGCTCTTCATCTGTCCAACAATGCACGGTATCTCGTACACACACGACTGTACAAGCTGCGCCATTTTCAAGTGCCTGCGTCTTGTGCTGAACCATAGGTCTCCTTAAGACTTTTCGTTAAAGATTCTACGTTACAAAACTTGCATTTCCGGTTACGCCATGCCTCAGATACATGCCATACTACTGGGTTTACCAGTGTCCCGTATATCAAGAGTTTGAAACACGCGGTGGGACATCATCAACTGAATGCGAGTGTGTTTAAGATCGTTTCACAGCAAGGATTCTCGCATTGATCTCAGTCTGGAATGATCCGTTGTTCTTCAAAACTTCTGATACTTCATCATTTTCGGGGCTGGAATGAATCTCTTGCCTCGGCTTGATCGCAGCTAATAACGACATGTTCTCTTTCTGGCTCGTTTACAAGGAGATCAAACCAGCACTTTGTACCCCATATAGCTTCGCTAATTTGCAGCGGTCCTCTCCTGGAGCTGGGCGCTATGGCTGCATCGTCACCATTTGCCAGGCAATTAATGTTCTCATAGCAGACTTGAACATTGCCGAAGAGCTTGATGCATGTTTCCTTCATAGACTTTTATGGTACAAGTTTCAGCTACAAGAGCAATAAATCATCTTCTTGTGCCACTGTTGTTTCGTCGGTAATCTGATACCTCATCTCGCCTCTGCAGTAACCCTCCACCTGGCGGTGGGCTATTGTAATTTGTTGTTGGTCCTTTCTTCGGTATATGCAATTTAATACTGATGTGTGAATGCAAGTACCTTCTGAACACATGTAATTGTTACTTATGCATCCCATGTTAAACACCAACACGTTCTAACGCGTTATGGGGTCAGAATGTTTCTCCATCGTGCTGCTAGGAATTTAAAAAACTGAAGTGATTTGTTAGCTGCTGACCACAGTGTTATAATACTTGTTATGATGAAGTGTTTCATTATATTCACCGGCGTTTGAATACCTTTTTGGGAAGGAACCATGTAAGCGTATTAGTGTCTGTGATTTTCGGTTTCCAAACTTTGTAACACTACGCTACTGCGCACGATACTTATTAAAGCCTGTACTATGGTAAGTTAACGGGCTTCACCTTATAAGAAAGGATTTTGGTATATATGTTGACCGCGTGTACCAGAATGGAGGCAAAATCAGACTTTCACCCACTCAGTAACAACAATGATACGTCAAGCAAGTCTGAAGTGCAACTACACGTTAGGACGGACAAGAAACAACACAGCAGATGCTACCAATTTGTTAATAAAATGGTCGCCAGCCTAATTAGGCATTAATTGAGTTTCTTCCCTGTACAAGTTGAAGTACGTGTATGCAAAACAACACGTAATAACACTGCATTATATGGTAAATTTTAGAACCAGAAAATCTACTGAACTAATAATTTCACTTTCTGTACTAATATGAGCAAGCCATAAATACACAACAACACACTATAATGTTTACTACAAACTTCGTACTGTCTATTGATCTGATTAAAATCGGGCATAGGTTACCCTAGAAATAGCACTTTCGAAACACACATACAATGTCAATTTTGAAAAAGGTAAAACACTGATAAATTTCAGAATTTAAATAAATAGAAAGAAGGGGGGGGGGCTGAAACTGTTATGATCACTGTATTGAAACTATTAACTACTGAAAGCATTAAGCACTCAAGATTTCCAGTATATGAATTACTACTCTTTTTATCATATTTCCTGTTCATTTAACTACCATTATTTTTGTCTCAAATTAATTAAACTTCATTACTAAACCAATTTCAACATTATCTTCCAACTTTGTCAGACCTATATTACTTGTCTATTATTTCATTAACAACAAAGTTCTTTAAGCATCATTCTAACATAGCTAGGTCTGCAGGTAATTATTATTAACATAAATTTTAATTCTTCATCTCGGGACATTCGGATTGCACAACATGTGGAAAGGACCCTGTCTAGGTTAGTTGTGTGGATAATTAAATGATAGGACAGTTCTGGTATAATTTAAGTTGTTATTGAACAGTATGGAACAAAAGTAACACTGGTCTACACGAATACAGTACTAAAAGTTTCAACCTGTTCGTATCGATGCGGCGGTCGGCAGGCGGCGAGATGGCGAGGCACAGAGCACACATACAATCACAGCAATAGCTCTTGAAGTATCGGCACTTTACTTCTTCATAGCGTCGCAATACTTTTCCATTTAGTGCCTATGGAATATTGCCATGCTGTATAGGCGTCGGAAACGGCACATCCGAGGCTCAACGAAATCACGTTTTCCAGGAGAGCCTCCTCGATACAGAACGTGTTTCTCAGACCGATGCCCAACTCCGACTATTACTGCTGAGCCCGTTATGCCGTGCCGCGCCCGTGTGCATTTTCCCGCGCTCGCCTGCCATCCACCTTTTACCGCTCCCCTACAGACAGGGTTTTCACCAAAGGTTTTGCACTCCACATATCCTAATACATTGCCTACATATGGACCAGGCGCACAAGTACAACTTTAACATCTTACAAAAGTTTCAACATTTCTTACATTTCCATTTTGTTATAATATTGCTTGAAATTTGACATAAATATTAATATTCGCACCGAAAATTGTTTACAGTTTCTTTAACATAATGACACGAAAAGAAAAAAGAAATGAAATCAGAACATCGCTTACACTAATTTATAGAAAATCAGAAGAAAAAATTATTATATGTACAATAGAATAGCGTTGGTGTTGTTACAACTCGTCTTCAAATTAAAGTTTTATGAAACCCACCACCCCGATGTCATGTTAACTGAAGGGCGAAGTAGATTACGAAACACGGGAGTGTGAGATAGACATAATTCTAGTGCGTGAGAAATAACGCGACTACACCATGGGTACAAGTGCTGCTACGAAAGTAGGACGGACACACATCACCACTTATCCTTTTGTATGTTGGTAAATCACTGTACGCATCTCGGGAAAACACGCAAAAGGCAAAAGAAGCTTCGGATTCCACAGACAATTTCTTTGCTGGTAAGATTAAAAGTAGGTTGAGAAATCCCTGGAACCCTCTGTTGTACACTAAATTGTTATACTTTGAGCGAAATGTTCAAAATACACTTTTGTATCCTGCCTGGGAGGTGGCGCGTTGGTAAGGAACAGGAAAAGGGAAATTACGTCGGTACTGCCAATCCAGTAGAAGCACCTTTACTAGCGGATAACACATGCAAACATATTACATAACTTGCAAGGTGGTGCGAAGTTGAAGCGAAGTGTCCTGGCTGGCTGCACCTGACGAAATGGGCTGAAGCAGTTGCGGAGCTCGTAGACCTCGACAGCGCCGACTAGAGAGTGCTGTTGTCGGTGTCTCTCGTAGTGCCAACCTAGCAGAGCGGAACTACGTTGTGGCATCGTAGCTATCGATACCACGTACACTAATGCAAAAAGCCGCAACATTAATAAATAATTAGTATAGAGTAACGAAAATTGGGGAACACATTTGTCTACGTAACATATTTATGCGATAGACATTGCAAGATCACAGGTAAATCTAAGCGTGTAATAAGCCATTTCAAATGCTGGTATATTAATCGCCAGAATTTTGAATGCAACCATGCAAACGTGAATGCATTGTGATGTACAGGTATCGGACATCAGTTTGTTCGATGGAGTTCCAGCACATAGCTCATGGTCGATCAATGCAGAGACGATTAATGCTGCCTGTGGATGACGTGGAGTTTTCGTCCAGTGATGTCCCATATGTACATCCTTGGAGATAGATACGGTGATCGAGCAGGCCACGAGAACATGTCGACACACTGTAGAGCATACCGAGTTACGACAGCGGTATGTGCGGCAGCTATATGCTGTTGCAAAACACCCACTGGAATGCTGTTCATGAATGACAGCACAACAGGTCGAATAACTGGACTGACGTACAAATTTGCAGTCGGGGTGCGTGGAATAGCCGCTAGAGCGGCTCTCCTTCGTACGAAATCGCACCCCAGATCGTCACTCCAGGTGTATGTCCAATGTGTCGAACACAAAGACAGGTTGGTTTCAGCACTTCACCTAGCCTTCTTCTAACCAACATACAGATATCACTGGCACTGAGGCAAATCAGATTTCATCATAAAACACAACGGTCCTCTACCCCACTCTCAAATCGGAGCTCTCCCTGCAGTAACCTATTTCTAAAAATTTTTAGTACATTGCAGCCCCACCAGCTTCTGTGGTAGACTAATATATTGAAAATTCCGCCTCAGTTGCGAAAACTTTCTGGTCTTTACCCAGGTTTCGGCTAGAATAATCTAGCCTTCTTTAGAAGTATAAAATTACTATAACATGCCAGAGTAAGGCACAGTCAACATTAAAAATTAAAACCTATAGTACCATGGTACCATCCCGAATTAAAACTACTTTACTGAAGTGCAGCCCCAGCATGACTTCAGCACGCCAACTACGTTGGCACTGACCCTTGCACGCGGAATTATACTGAGCACATAGCAACTCGTGCGCGTGCGCATACGGAGAGTCAAGGCTGTATATCATTGTCTGTCTGTATATCAAATGTTAGGAGCTGATAACCGTAATTGTAAGCAAGCTAAGCATTATGTAGATGAAGTTCCTGTGTTTATTAACTGTACACAAATTGTATTAAATGGTAGGAAATTTACTTGGTTGGGTGTATAAAGTTTAAGTATTACCTTTACGACTTTAAGCACATATGGTCATCATGTAAAAAGTATCCCCACCGAACATGACTAATAGCGATCACCTTACTTGTCTCACTTATTTAAAACCTTTATCATTATCTATAATTTAATTAGGGTGTAACTGGACGTACAACGCCCCTGTCATCGCACTTAACTACTATTGATAGACATAGGTCAGGCATATTAATTAAAGTGTTGCGGAGGGTAGAGCGTCTCCGTCATCACACTTATGCGGTACTGACCGACAAAAGTCAAGAGTACTAACATATAATCCACAATGTTAAGGTCATCTACGCTATTGACAGACGTAGGTCACGCGTATTACTTAAAGTGTGGCGGAGGATACAACACATCCGACATCACGCTTTAGCACTATTGGCCGACATAGGTCAAGTGTTCTAACATATAATCTACAATGTACCTTTCACGGGAATAATCTTCCACAGGTAACATTGTAAGTAACGTAATATGTGTGTAACGTTATCGTTATCATTGAAAGAGGAAGTATTTAAAGCAGCTAAGTTTTAGTCTACTGTGCTGCATAATTGTTAAATTCAACTATAATGACGTCCAAACTCTCGTGAAAGAGTAGTGGGACAAACAAATTTAAAGGAAAGCGCGAGGCTTAATGTCTGAACATGATACGCGGCGACCAAGAGAGATATATGGTGGTCGATGTAACTGGGATAAATTAAACCATACGTAACAAAGATTGGACACCATCGAAAAAGTTTTTATTCCTCAGCAGCAGCTGATCGTTCAGAAGGTTTTCTGTATCGGATAGCAAGTATTTAAAAATCTGCATCTCCTCTAAGATATCTAACCTTGTTGCTTTTACCTCGCAGTGCAACAACTCTGTATTAGTTGGAGGATTGGGTGCATGGGCCATTTGGACAAGGTGCTCGGCGAAAGACGAACCCCGTGTGCCGTCACCACTTCTCGTTGGAATATGTTCTTTATATCTTGCTGACAACGCTCTCCCTGTTTGGGAGATGTTAAAGCTAGGACACTCACCGCATGTGATTGTATATGACCCGGAGAGAGACAGTTTGTCCTTAGCTTTTTTTAAAGAGTGGATTAATTTTTTCTTAAGGCTGTTATTGGTAGAAAATGTTGCCTTATAACCATGGTTCTTTAGGAATCGCCCTATTCTGTATGAAGCTTTACCTATAAAAGGAATGGAGATTACGCTCGCATGGTTATCATCTGACGTGGTACCTAATGTAGATAAAGTCGTGCTTCCCTTGTTATTTACTCTCTCTTGTTATAGAGTTGTCTTACAATTCCTGGTTTACACCCATTATTTTCGGAAATCACTTCGAGTGTTAATAATTCGTTCTCCAATGCATTAACAGAATATGGAATAGCGAGCGCTCTGTGTAAACTGGAATGAAAGAAGGCCACGTAATGAGGCTGTGGGTGCACTGAGTCAGCTGGTATGATATTTCAGAGAAGGTACTTTTTCTAAAGATGTTAAATTCTAAACGATTGTCCACTATAGTGAGATTGAAGTCTAGATAATTAAGCGTTCTATTAGGAGATTCCATTTCTGGGGTGAAATTTGTCTTATCGTGGAGTTCATTGAAAGTTTGAAAATATCTGCTCTATATCTTCCTGGGAACCATCAACTATGAGAAGTATGTCATCAACGTACCAAGCCGATTCTCTGGGGAATTTTCTCATTTCTTATCTTATCAATCCAACTAATTTCCCAAATTCTTCTGTAACACCATATCTCAAATGCTTCGATTATCTTCTGCTCATGTTTCCATGAAACACCTAAAGACTACAGACTGATTCACAGGAATCCGAGAAAATAATGTAAGTTTTCTAGAGAAGGTTGCTATGTGTTCTGGCCGAGCGAGAAGCACGTTAAACGAGGCGAGGAGGAATTAGAAGTACGCATTGCTGGGAGTGACAATCCAGACAACGATCAATACGTAGATCACATCCCAGATTGTCTGGTATTGCTAAACAGAGAGGAGAGTAAGATGTTTGTCTCTGAACCCTGATGATCCAGAAAATGACCTGCTCAGTCAGGTTAGCCCATTTATCCGAATCTAAAGTGCATACAGACTACTTCATATATGTGGTAAATGATTTTTCCACTTTGTGAGATACTCTATGAATCTAGAGCATGCCATGTTAAGGACCGTCAAAGAAGACTGGATAAAGGCTATGGAAGTGCCTACCTTTGACACTCAGTTTTAATGTAGTTAACAATTAGTGGGGATTTTGAGTGGTAAAGCTCAGAAACAGACAGCATTTGGGTCCCATCACCTGTCGTATTTTGTGCTCGTGCCAATGAGGCCTTGTCCACATACGCACAGGGGAGCTCCATTCTCCCGTTGCAGAATTTATTTCTACTAGCCAGTGGTAGCTAACCTTACCGTTTCTCAAAAGAGGGATCCACATGGTTCAGATCCCGTATTTGCAGTAAAATATGTGCACTTTTAATACGCCATTAAGACAATATAATGTGTGAGTAGTAAGGCATACTCCTTATGTGATTTCGAGAGAATCGCACAAGTTTTATGTCTCCATAATGTACAAGTGCGTTGCAACCCTGAGCACGAGCTACCGTCAGTCATATGGTTAGTATTCAGGCTTTTTAATCAGTGGATCACTGGACAGAGTCCCGGTGTTTAATTTTTTTATTTTTTTATTTTTTTACAACACTAGTCATATTATTACATTTGAAAGGTTATATGATGAAAAGACAAGTGTATTTGAATGACCTTTTATTGAATATCCAATGTTATTTGGCTGTTCGGTAAATTTTATTATTACAACAAAATATTATACTACTTTTATTTCCGTATTCAAGCTATAAACCTTATCAGATGCCTACAAACTAGTTCGTATTTTATTCACAACGAACGAGAAATTGGTTCTTATAAAGATGCTATTAAAATACATTTAACAATAGAATAACGCTTTGCCCCAACGGAACAAATAGTCCCGCCACGGAAAAAGCCACATATAACACTACCATACAAGGAACTGTGCATCTAGTATAAACATCATAAACCTGTCTACTTTCCACAATTGTCATATAATGTCATCTTTTTTACAGGATTTGAACTTGATGAAGGACTAATGGATATGAAAATCAGACTGTCAGTTTCTTTCCTAAGAGTTTTCTGGTTATTAGAAACAAACGTGGTAAAATGGACTAATACTGAATCAAGGACCATTTTTTACTGCGTCATTAAATGGTTTGTCTAATGAATTTACGATCCCCAGCATATCCAGGCAAAGAAATGGTTAACTTTTAGAAAAGCAGAGATCTAAATTAGGCCTAATTTCCTGCTGTTCGCTTGCACAGCCTTACAAATAAATATAACTTTCTAGGATGTGGTTCTGAGAAACACACAGGAATACTTTAGCTACTACACCCACATACATACACAGTTTTGATCTAGAAATACCACGAATTTTTAATCATCAGCATTTGCTAGAAAACTGGCCAAGGAGGACATCTACATTTGCATTTTGTATAACCAACAAATTAAATTCTTAAATCTTTTGATAGCACAATACACTCACTTTGTTCATATTTTTCTCTTGACAGATGATATGTTGAAAGCCGAAGTAGGGTGTTGTCACTTTACAGTGTCATGCGGTGTTTTTATGCAACCCTACTTCAGTGTCACTGAGCCAGATAAGAAGTTTCCTTTTATAGCTCTTTGTACTATACAAATTTCATTTATCACTGAAAGAATTTTGTCTGTACTTTACTCAAATCTTAAACTTGTAAAACCTCAGTATTTACGTATGGCGAGTTCGTCTTTTTAACGAAACTCATTTACTCATTTTCATTTTAGTTATTACCACAGAGAGAGTAAGGATATTAAAATCGTTATATTTGTCTGAAAACATCTACTTCAGTACTCAAGCAAAATTTCACTTCAGCACTTCTACTGCATAAATCATACAGTACTTTTACCCACACTTTAAAAGTTAGTCCACAACAATTATTTTGAGACATTTACTCAAAGATGAAAATAAGTGCTTATAAGTGCTTATAAATACTGAATAAAGTAGTTCAGACGTTTTTACAACAGGTTTGCTTGGAACAATCGAACACCAGGAAATGACACTATAGAGCTGAATGATTAGCAATGAAATAACAGGGTGAACGAAATTTTGTGTTCAACACAGTATTTAGTAAAAAAATTAATTTTGAATTAATGATTCAGACTTCTCCAATTCTAATTATACAGTTCATAACCTGCTGGCTGTGTCCGCAGCTCGTGGTCGTGCGGTAGCGTTCTTGCTTCCCACGCCCGGGTTCCCGGGTTCGATTCCCGGCGGGGTCAGGGATTTTCTCTGCCTCGTGATGACTGGGTGTTGTGTGATGTCCTTAGGTTAGTTAGGTTTAAGTAGTTCTAAGTTCCAGGGGACTGATGTCCATAGATGTTAAGTCCCATAGTGCTCAGAGCCATTTGAACCTGCTGGCTGTGGTCTTTGAGTGTGGTGGATATTAAGGGCGGATACATTACTTTGCTTCATCAGAGTGTTGCCTCTTTCACTGATGCCTACAGTCTGTGTCTCTTGTTTCGGCTTGTACTATAGATGGCACGCCAAAAACTCTATCCACCTTTTACGAATCCCACAGTAACTTCCATACAGTGCAAAAGCACTCCACCTTTTACATAACATATCCTACACATTGTTCCTAAGGGTACATCATTTTATACAAATGACAACCAGCCCAAATATATAAAATTACTTAAACAAGCATTTTGATTTCTTTAATTCATGACAAAATATTATTGAGCAAATTATGCATTTTACATATTTCTTTACATAAGTTACAAATATACATTAGCAAAACATTCTAACATCACATACGTCACACTTCCCATGTAGTCTTTGCATATCACAGCTATATTTAGACTAACTTTAAGGGCAAAACATTTTTATGAATTAGATAACTGACTGAATATTAGTGCCACATATGCCCCTGTTTCAGTTACAAGACCAAACATGTAAGCACAATTGAAATATACAAAAACAGATTTTTTTCATTAGTGAATCTACTTTCAAGAAGTGTAATCATGAAAACATTTTTATTTTAACTATTACATAAATTTTACAGACATTATACACTGAAATTCCATTACAAAATTTATCATAAAACCATACTTCAACAAGAAAGAACTTTTACATAACTCATAGAATTTTTTTTTTTTTTTTTTGTATTTTTGAAAAAGCTTGCTGGCATAGAGTGGGTACTATGGCAGATCTTTTGGTTCCTATGAAACGTATTTCATAAATTTCTCTTTTTTCAGCTGCCTCTTTCCACCCTGTATAACGTCTTGTGGCTCGCCTTTTTGCCTTGACGTATATGGGCAGTCCTTTGGTGTCAAAATTACAACTTTGCTGTGTCCATAGGCTGCTTTATTTCATTTAACAATTCTGTAATTGACATATTTGTTTCATTTACTTCATCATCAATATTTGTACAAAGAAGCACTTCAGAACCTAAAGCTTAGGAATTAGTGTAGGTGTAACAACATGACAATCAACATGAAAATGTGCCATCATATATCTGTTGGATTCCTTATACTTTTCTAGATTAATATTTCTTTAGATCAACTATGTTTGTGACTCCTAGTTGTTGTCTGGATTTATGATTGACCAGAAAACATGCAGTGGAACTTTAGAAGGATCATAATAAATGTATCTACGTTTGGATATCTCATGGTCTACCTCAATGGATTTTTCATGAGATTTCACGAGGTCTAGTTCACCAGTATAAAATTTTGTGAATTTTAATTTTTCATCATGCCTTTTGGCTCTTACTTCCGTTTTTCTTCTACTTAACTCCCTTACCAATTCCTAATTTCTAACCAAATCCATCTCTTTGATGGGTGAGTATTCTAATATTCCCTCTATTAAACTCTTACGTTTGTAACCTAGCATGATTTCTTCAGCAGTAAGCCAGTGGATTCGTGTTGTACTGAATCTGTAATTACTTCAAATTTTCGAATAAATTTGCCCCAGGTTCTATGATTTTAGTGACAATAAGTCCTACATAATCTTCGTAACTTCACATATAGCACATTTCTCCAAATTTTGGCTAGACTCACTATTTTCTCATGGCACTTTTTCACTCCACAATGTCCATATGCTAAATGGAAGTCATCAATTAGTTCTACTTCAAACTGTGATAGCCAAGAAACCTTCCATTCTTCACAACTACTTCCTTCTTTAATATTTATTTTATAAAATTTTGGTCTCTGTAGACAATCATAAGTGTCAAATTTGACCATCACTGACTTCCACACTTTCTCTTCATTTTGAAATCTTCTTTTATGTTTGCATATAGTAGCTGTTCTTTTACTACCAGCTACTTCTTTCAAATATAACAGTTTAAATATTCCTTCATCATTTTTTACCAGATCAGTTCCCCTTTTGCCTTCAGGTAGTCTCGAAAGTGCATCTGCAACCTCATTATCAGATTATTTTATGTAAAGTATCTAATAGTCATGTTGCTGTAGATATAAAGGCCAACGAGGTAACATCTGGTTAAATAGTCTACAACTCTTCAAAAATGTAACGGTTTCATAGTCTGTATGTATTACAGTTTTGTGTCCCCATAAATAATTAGGAAATTTTTTCGGTCCCCAAATTATGACTAGTGCCTACTTTTCCGAAATAGAGTAGTTTCTTTCATATTGGGTTAATGTTTGGCGAACAATTTCCCCTTCATATTTTGTTTCCTGAAAGAGATCTACTCCTGTCCCATAGTTAGTACAATTCGTACTCATATCGAATGGTAATTCTAAATCACGGAGGTGCTAAATTTTGTTTATAAGCAATTCCCTTTTTATTTCTTCAAGGTCTCTTTGGCATTTGTAGGTCCACACGAATGCACTGTTTTTTCGCAACAAATTATTTAGAGCTTGACTATTAAAAGCTTGCTCGTTTATAAATTTTCTACAAGTCTGCATAAACTAAAAAAGCTTTTAACTGTTTCTTATTCTTTGGAGTAGGACACCTTTTAATAGCTTTCAGTTTCTCAGGGTCCTTCTCTATTCCCACTGTTGTAATAATATCAAACTAAAAATTTAATTCCTTTTTCTCACGAGTTCACATTTCTTAAATTTGAGTCATTCCTGTTTTCTACAATCCAATGAATACCTGTTCCAGTAGTTGACAATATTCTTTCCATTGCGATGTAGCTATTAAGAAATCGTCTACTAAAATTGCGAGTCTACTGCTTTGTTCTCTTCCTACCATCCAATTTAACATACTTATGAACTTAGAAATTGATGTACTTAAGCCAAACGGTATTACCTTGTTCTAGTAACATTTTACAGGGAAAAGGACAGCTGTACACGTTCTCGATTCAGAATTCAAAGCGATTTGCCAGTAACTGGCCGACATATACAGACTTGACAAATATTTAATATCTAACATCTTTGTAACATTTCGTCTAATGATTTAGGACTAACCGTTTATTTCTTAACTGTCTGACTCAAAGTTCTGTCATCAATTACCGCACTTATTCCACCGTCCTTCTTACCTACAATAATCAGTGGATTATTATATTCACTGTTGCTACACTTTATGACTCCCCATTCGAGAATCTTGTCAATTTCAGCTTGAACGATCTGTTTTTCCGCTGCAGGTACCGGATATCGGTAAAAGAAAATCGTCTTATGTTTGAGTATTTACCTACGATATTTGAAATTTTTACTTTGCCAGGAGTATATAAAAACGCTATAATTTTGTTCTAATATCTGTAGCAACTCATTTTTCTGCATGTGGTATATCAAATAAAATTTTCCTAAATTCTTTTAACTTTTGGTCAGAACATTTGATGTACCTTTGTGATACCCTTCAAATAATTCTGAAAATCCTTCATCTGCATCCATTCCCGTCATCATAGACTGAAATTCCGGTTATGTGCTTTCGTCTGTTTCTTTATCGTCTATGTTTACGGTTCCTTCTTCATTCGTAATGCTAACTGTTTCATATGCACAGTTAATCACTACTTGTTTTTGCTGCAGCCAACCTATGCCCATTATTACTTCGGTGCTAAGTTCTGAGATCACCTGAAAATTGTATGTAAAAACACGACCTTTTATTACAAATTCTATTAAAACTTACACCTTTATGGGTTTACTTTTTCTTCCAAGTGTGACTACAATTCTAATTTCTTGCACAGACACTACGACTATACCTGGTTTGTCTTTTAGGCGTCGTAAAAAGATTGAGATAAAGCACTTATCTGAGATTCAGAGTCCAGTGACACTCTTATTTTACTTCCAGAAACGTCTATCTGAATTATGATTTGTTTAGTTACTTTCATCTCCGTATCGTTTTGTTGTTCCCTTCCAATGAAATGACGCTCATTTCTTTAAATTCCGTGTCAGGTGACTCTTCTTTTTGATCTCAAATTCTTTTACGAACTTCGGTCGTTGTCTGTTGCTATCATTTCGTCTGGTGGTTCCTTTTTCTTTGTATCCGTTACGTCTTCTGGATCCTGTATGGAAATTATTCCTCTTTCGCATGGCTCGTCTTACAGTGGTTTTATTTCTTCTTGAACAGCTTCTTCTTCATGTTTGATACCTCTTTTCGGCAACTTCTTACAAGGAATGTTCTCATTTTTTGGCATTATTATTTCTATAAGACAGTAATTATCAATAAGCTTCGTTACTTCTGATTCTGAATCACTTGATCGAATGATATCTTCGTCTTCAATTAAATCGGCATCTTAAATGTCACTGTGAGATTCCAACAGAATAGTCCTTCTTAATTTCTTCGAGCATTATAGGTCATTACTAGTCTCATAGTTGATGCATGCACTTCTGAATTCGTTTAATAGTGACGCGTTCCTCTAGCTTATCTGTATTAGCAGTCAGATTATTTTCCGTAAGTTTCAGTTTATCTTCAGTCAATTGTCCTCATCTTCCCTGACGCCATGAGCTTGCACTTCATATACATTGTAACGTTTGTGGATTTCTATCAATCGCAGAAATTCATTTTCTTTTAAGTCAGGCTTGTGAATGACAGAAAAAAATTGCACACGTTCTTTGTCACGGAATGACTTTTCAGCAACATGTAAATTTTTATCTTTCATTTCGCCTCCATTTACGACCTCTCTATTTACCCTAAAGTTAGCTACAAACGCCCTTTGCGCAGTGCTTTTGGATTCATTTGCCCTGGCAGCTCGCGAACTCTGCGAGGCTCCATTAAATGAAACTTTCTCCTCCACTTCGTTGCGGTTTCTAGCCACGTTTTCGGTAGTAGTAACTTTATCTCCTTTTTTATTTACTGCAAGTTGTCTGTCCATTGCCTCTGAACTTGTTATAGCGGGTGAATCACTGCCTACTCGCTTAATTACTGCATCAGCCGATTGCGGTCCTAGTTCAGTGACCGGCTATGTGACGTCACTCTCAGTCCACGCTGCTATAGAAGTTGCTCTTTCTATGGCTGCCCACCACAGCTGCTCCTCAGTGCACGAAAAGCGCCTGTTCCTAGCCGACTCAGACTCACATTCTGTATCATCTGTCACCGCGGTCCTGTTACCCTGCGTCGCATCCCTATAGTATAGCACTTCTCTGTCTGTGCTCAAAATTATTCCTGCATTTGGACCTTCTGTCTACCCGACTCTTAACGTTCGTAGCTATTAGTTTCCTCCTCTTTATTGGAATTTTTTCGGCCGTATTACCTCTTCCGCGATTGTTCGAAGAAAATGTTCATCTACCTCATCCTTTCTAAACAGTATTAACCTGATATTGGTTATCATTCTGCTCACAATTGTTTTTTCGACTGTTCCTGTTGTGATTTCCTTGCTAGCTTATTTAATTTAATCGTGTGGCTAGGGCCCCACGCCGTGCAGGCCGTTCGCTAGGTGTCGGTCTTTCAATTAGACGCCACTTCGGCGACCTGCAGTCCATGAGGTTGATAGGATGATAATGATGACAGCACAATATCCAGTCCCTGGGTGGAGAAAATTCCCCGACCCAGCTGGGAATCGATCCTGGGCCCAGAGGATTGATAATCCATCACGCTGACCATTCAGCTACCTGGGGCGGACATTTTCTCGCTAGTGACCTTCGTCAATTACTTTTTCTAAAAATTAAGAAAAAATTAGGTGGTTACTACCCACAGACTTCTTGTAATCTTCTGGTAATTTCTTCCAGACTTCCTATGCGATTTCGGAATCACTCCTACGGTTCCTTAATGAGCCAGCTTCCTATACCATGACACAAAATTCTTTTATAATCATTCGGCCTTTACCCTCGACATTCTAACTAATATAAATTCACGCCAAAGACGGTTTTGTATTTGTTCCGACCAATATTCTCCAAGAACGTTTGTCTAAATTCACCTAACGTCATTGCATCACTGCTTAGATTAATTCTTCATCGTTTAGCATCTCTTGCAAAAACCACTAATCACAATGTTTACGTTTTCCTTATTTGTAAGGTTATCAGGAAATAAAATATCATAGTTTCTTACAAAATCCTCACGGGATAATAATCCACTGGGTTTTCAATGAGGGTCAAATTTATCTTCACCCTCAAGTACCTTGTTATATGCTCTTCTGTTTACAACATAAGTAGTATCACACTTCGTATTCCTTTCCATGTCACTAAATTTTTCTTGTAAGTTTGAAGTATTACGACAACACTGCTCTTCACAATGTTCTCCTTTTTTCTTGTCTAGAGTTTTCTCAGTCTCTTGAACAGTTATTCTTATTTGAAACATCCGTTCTTCTTTTACTTTAATTATTACTTTCTTTACCTGGTAAAACTTTTCCTCAACCTTCGATGCCACCTCAGGTTCGACCTGTTCCTGAATTTTCTCTGTTTCAGTTTCAAACCTATCATTAATGTAAACAATTTCTGCCTGAATTGTACTAACAGTTTCATTTAAATTTTTTACGTTTTGCTTTATATTAACGAGTTCCTCAATTAGAAAACTTATTTAGTTGTTCACTTTTTCTAACTCGTTATTTTTTCCATTTGTTCTCTCAGTTTTTAGTTACTTCAGTCTGTTCCTGACTAATTCTAGTTTGGTTTTCGAATTTTTCCTTTATACTTTTTACTTCTGTGTTTGCATCTGTTCACTGAAAGTTTTAGTATTTTCATTTTGTGTTTGCATTTGTTCACTCTAAAATTTAGCGATTTTGTTTTGTGCTAGTAGCTGTGTATTCATACTATGCAGCAATGCATACAAATCTGTCGACAGTTGCCTGCCTTGCTCAGTGCTGTTATCTGTTCCTTTGTCCTCCTCCTCTGAATCCACTTTTCGCTTCTCGATTTGAAATGGGCTTAACAACATAAAAGTTAAATCCCCAAGGTCCACATTCTCTAACTATCATACTGATAGCAAAACTGATTCCTCTCTGACCTGCGCATTATCACTGTTTACAGAAATATCTTCACTCCTGTTTTACTTCCCTATACTGCATATACTTCTCTTTGTCCATGCTCAGTAACTGTTTAAACCACATATATTACTATTTCTACTGCTCTGTCTTTCCCCTAAATGCTATAACAAATTCGAGCCTCCAAAAACTTTGTACTTCTTTAAAAAAAATCCCTATCTGTGAAATGTACAACAGTACTGGCTACTTCTGAATTAAGAAAGCCCTGTCACCAGACGCCACATATCTAGTTGTACCCTAATAGAGCAAACAGTCCTGTCACAGGAAAAGCTCTGTATAACTCTATGTACGAGGAACTGTGCATGTAGTATACATGTCATAAAAGTGCGTCTTTTCCACAATTGCCGTATATAATGTCACCTCTTTTACAGGAATTTACCGTGATGTGTAACTAATTGACATGGAAATTTGATTGTTAGTTCTTTTCCTAAGAGGTCTCTAGCTGGTAGAAAGAAATGCGGTAAAAATAGAATAATATTGATTCTAGGACCCGCCTGTACCAAGTACATTAGGTGATTGTCTAATGGATTTGCGGTCTCCAGTTTATACAGGCAAATAAATAGTTAAATTTCAGAAAAGCAGGACAAATAAATTTGGCCTAATGTCCTGCTGTTCCCTTACACAACTTCACATATACATATAACTTTACAGGACATGGTTTTGAGAAAGACATAGGAATATTTTAGCTACTACATCCACATACAGGGTGTTACAAAAAGGTACGGCCAAACTTTCAGGAAACATTCCTCACACACAAAGAAAGAAAATATGTTATGTGGACATGTGTCCGGAAACGCTTACTTTCCATGTTAGAGCTCATTTTATTACTTCTCTTCAGATCACATTAACCATGGAATGGAAACACACAGCAACAGAACGTACCAGCGTGACTTCAAATACTTTCTTACAGGAAATGTTCAAAATGTCCTCCGTTATCGAGGATACGAGCATCCACCCTCCGTCGCATGGAATCCCTGATGCGCAGATGCAGCCCTGGAGAATGGCGTATTGTATCACAGCTGTCCACAATACGAGCACGAAGAGTTTCTAATTTGGTACCGGGGTTGCGTAGACAGGAGCTTTCAAATGCCCCCATAAATGAAAGTCAAGAGGGTTGAGGCCAGGAGAGCGTGGAGGCCATAGAATTGGTCAGCCTCTACCAATCCATCTGTCACCGAATCTGTTGTTGAGAAGCGTACGAACACTCCGCCTGAAATGTGCAGGAGCTCCATCGTGCATGAACCACATGTTGTGTCGTACTTGTAAAGGCGCATGTTCTAGCAGCACAGGTAGAGTATCCCGTATGAAATCATGATAACGTGCTCCATTGAGCGTAGGTGGAAGAACATGGGGCCCAACCAAGACATCACCAACAATGCCTGCCAAACGTTCACAGAAAATCTGTGTTGATGACGTGGTTGCACAATTGTGTGCGGATTCTCGTCAGCCCACACATGTTGATTGTGAAAATTTACAATTTGTTCACGTTGGAATGAAGCCTCATCCGTATAGAGAACATTTGCACTGAAATGAGGATTCACACATTGTTGGATGAACCATTCGCAGAACTGTACCCGTGGAGACCAATCAGCTGCTGATAGTGCCTGCACACTCTGTACATGGTACGGAAACAACTGGATCTCTCGTAGCACTCTCCATACAGTGACGTGGTCAACGTTACCTTGTATAGCAGCAACTTCTCTGACGCTGATATTAGGGTCGTCGTCAACTGCACGAAGAATTGCCTCGTCCATTTCAGGTGTCCTAGTCGTTCTAGGTCTTCCCCAGTCGTGAGTCATAGGCTGGAATGTTCCCTGCTCCCTAAGACGCCGATCAATTGCTTCGAACGTCTTCCTGTCGGGACACCTTCGTTCTGGCAATCTGTCTCGATCCAAACGTACCGCGCCACGGCTATTGCCCCGTTCTAATCCATACATCAAATGGGCATCTGCCAACTCCGCATTTGTAAACATTGCACTGACTGCAAAACCACGTTCGTGATGAACACTAACCTGTTGATGCTACGTACTGATGTGCTTGATGCTAGTACTGTAGAGCAATGAGTCGGATGTCAACACAAGCACCGAAGTCAACATTCCCTACCTTCAATTGGGCCAACTGGTGGTGAATCGAGGAAGTACAGTACATACTGACGAAACTAAAATGAGCTCTAACATGGAAATTAAGAGTTTCCGGACACATTTCCACTTAACATCTTTTCTTTATTTGTGTATGAGGAATGTTTTCTGAAATTTTGGCCGTACCTTTTTGTAACACCCTGTATATACATAGTTCTGATCTGTAAAGGCCATGAATTTTTAATCATCATTATTTGGTAAGCAAATTTGGCCAGGGGGGACATCTACGTTTGCATTTTGTATAACCATCAAATTAAATACTTATATCTTCTGAAAGCATAATACACTCGGTTCAGATTTATTAAGATACTTTGTTTATATCTTTCTCTTAACAGATGATCTGTCAAGAGCTAAAGGTAGGGTGTGGTCGCTTTGTATTGTCATTCGTTATTTTTATGGAACCCTACTTCAGTGTTACTGAGTCATATAAGCAGTTTTCTTTTTTTAACTCTCTGTAGTTTACAAATTTCATTTATTACTCAAAGAATTTTGTCTTTACTTTACTCAAATTTTAAACTTGCAAAATTTCAGTATTTATGCATGACAAGTTCGTCTTTTTAGCAAAACTTATTTATTCACTTTTACTTTACTTATTACGACAAAGAGAGTAAGAATATTAAAATCGTCAAATTTGTCTGGAGATATCTACTTCAGTACTTAAGCAAAATTTCACTTCAGCACTTCTATTGTATAAATCATACAGTACTTTTACCTGTACTTTAAAAGTTAGTCCACAACAATTATTTTCACACATTTATCCAAAGATGAAAATAAGAGCTTGTAAGTGCTTATAGATACTGAATAAAGCACTTCAAATGTTTTTATAACAGGTTTACTCGGAATAATCGAACACCAAGAAAGGACGCTCAATTGGTGAATGATTAAGAATAACATAACAAGGTGAACCAAGTTTTATGTTTAACGCAGTATTTATTCAAAAAAGTAATTTTAAATTAATGGTTCGCACTTCTACATTTCTAATTATACAGTTCCTAACCTGCTGTCTGCAGTCGTTGGGAGTAGAGGATAGTAATATCGGATACACTACCCATGGTTCGGTTCACAAGTTTCTTTCTTTCGGTATGTACTAATTAATTCTTCTTGTCGTCGTTTTTGTGGTATCAACATTCGATACCACACTCGTTAGGGGTTACAGTTATCGACCGCTCTCCGTATTAGTATCGTTGGACCCGCGAGTCGCTACCAGTGCAGCTAGCGCCGCTCCGCGACTTGTATCAAGTTTCTAGCGAGCTCTCGTCCACCCTTGCTTGGGGCGTCAAGTAGTAAAGTAGTATAGCCTTCAGCTGTTGGGAAACAACCTCTAATAAGGCGCTTAGTAACGTATGGCCTACGTGAGGCCTCATGCAGCCAAGAAGAATCCTGTACAACCAGTTAAGTACAATATATATTATTTTTTACCAACGACTTCTAATTATTTTAGTCGTTGCAGATCCAGACCATGCAGCCAGCACCTTATCGACGTTACTGACAAACCTGCTGTGATTTATATGTTTCTATTTAGCATTGGCTACCAGTCAACATTGGCGACGACTCGTTCGTCATCATCATAACAGTTTTAACGTCCATAACACAGCCCAACAGCTTGTACCAAACCTGTAAAAATTCAGCGG
The DNA here is from genome assembly GCF_021461385.2 of Schistocerca piceifrons. Taxonomy (NCBI): domain Eukaryota; kingdom Metazoa; phylum Arthropoda; class Insecta; order Orthoptera; family Acrididae; genus Schistocerca; species Schistocerca piceifrons. The sequence continues at coordinate 172,448,670 of NC_060144.1, forward strand.
TCATCATCCGAGGCTACTGTGCAACTATTTCCAGGCGAGGGATAGCCTGCTCCTTCCGAATGTGGCCTCTTTCACTGCTGCCTATAGACTGTGTCGTCTCGTTCCCGCTCGCTCTACAGCCAAAAGCCCAAGCCACCTTTTACGCTTCCCACAGTACTTCCGTACACTACAAAAGCACCGTATCTTTTACATAACATGTATCCTACACATTGTCCCTGAGCGTATACCATTTTATATAAATGACAACTTGCACAAATGTGTAGAATTACATACACGAACATTTTCATTTCATTAATCAATGACAAAATATTATTTAGTATGTTATATATTTCACATATTTATATACGTAAGTCACAAACATACATTATCAAAGCACTCCAACATCACATATATCAAACTTTTCATATAGTCTTTGCATATCACAGTTGTATTACGCCAAACTTTAAAGGCAAAAACAAATTTTAAATTAGAAAATAAGTTAAATTATAAAATAGTGTTACAATACCTCGCTGATTTTCGGCTCAGATATTTACTAAAATGTGTCGTTATGCATTGTTTGCATCCAAATTGACGAATTAAAAAGAAATTTGAACGCTACCTGCATGGCCACCACCATCGCGAGCTGAGGGTAACAACACACACTGACACATAAAACTAACTTCTCTTGTGACTTTCTCGAAATCGCCAAAGTACGCCATACTACTTGCACATTATGTTATCCTAATGGACTATTAAAAGTGTACAAAGTGTTAGGTAAATCTGTTTCTGAACGTCGTAGCCTCCCCTTGTGAGAAAGAGTCAACAACCCTAATTAGCTTGGCACCGGCTGGTGCCACGCTCCCAAGTACAATAGAGCAGGGTGACCTCTTCTCATTCCACCTTGTGAGTCGTGTCCCTTGCCCTGCGATTCTCAGAATATGGAACCGTTGCAAGGCTAAGCTCTCTACGATTATGCATTCGCTGTCAATTTTAGTCTGTGGGGAAACGTCTTCTATTACTCAATGTCCTCCCATTGCTTAGGACACCTCACCTTAAGTTAGAAGAAGCGCAGATGGCACCTGTCTAGCAAGTCCTGCTCAAATACAGTACACTTGGTTAAACAGTTTCCTACCTGACCTCTCAGTTCGCCCGGTGGTGGCAGCACTTGCCTTTCGAAAAGACCCTTACCACCACATGACTAATCGCCCAAGACTGGCCCTCTCATTCTGTTCCGCTAGGCTTTCCTTAACATGAATTTAATAAGGTTTCTGTAATACTTTAGCAGAAGAAATTAAGAATTTTAGTATTTAGATACGGTAATCACTGACGTAACTTTATCAATACTGGTACTTCCATTTATCGAAAGAAGTTAATTCAAATTACACGGGTTTATAAGTTTAATAGAGTATGATTACAATGTGTAGCAGTTTTGATAAAATCGGTCACATATCGTCACTTCACCTTTGATTTCATTCGTCTTCCATTGAGTTTGAAATCTCGTAGTGGAAGAGACTGTTGGGTAAGGTGCAGGATAGCCGGTCCGGTTAGCCGGACAGCCTAACGCACTGCTTTCCGGAAGCGAACGCGTGCCGGTCCCCGGCACGAATGGGCCGGGCCAATTCGTGCCGATGTCCGGTGTGCCGGCCAGTCTGTGGATGGTTTTTAGGTGGTTTTCCATCTGGCTCGGCGAATACGAGCTGGTTCCCCTTACTCCGCCTCAGTTACACTATGTCGGCGATTGCTGCGCAAACACTTTCTTCAGGTACGCGTACACCATAATTACTCTACCATGCAAACATTGGGGTTAGACTCGTCTAGTGGGTGGGGGGGCACTGGGGGCCGAACCGCACAATAACCTTAGGTTCGGTGTAGCGCGGCGGTGGGGTGTGTGGACTGCTGTCGCCGGTTGTGTACTATTGAGGGCTACGGCAGGGACGAAGCCTCACCGTCGTTTCTATGTTCCCAGTTCCATACGATACCAAGGTAAAAGATTTTTGTCATGGATTCATACTACCACACAATACATTCACACTCACCGTAACCCGCTACACAATCATGCTAATTACTGGTGTAAAGGCAAAATTTGTTTCATGGAACATCATATTTTAGGAGAGCACCATTAATGTAATTGATTTCATTCATCCTTTTATAGCAACTTCAAAATTATTATCCTTTGCAGATATTTTACATTTACACTCATTTTCTATATTAAAAATGGCATTGCCTGAGTATTGTCACTCATTCACGGATGGCTTGCAGATTAATCCACTTATACTCCTTATTGAATAAAAGTTAGTAAATCACATCCACCCTCACTTTAAATGGTGGAATAATAAGTATCATTCATACTCGTCGACAACATAAATATGTTTACGTCCATACACAAAAGGGTGAACATTAATAAAACCGACGAACTTCTCGGGCGAATTACTGTCAGGAAATGAAGACAAAAAGGTCCTGTGAGCATATGTCCGGGAATGCATCGCTGCCTCGGTAGACGGCGCTGATGAATGACGGTTCCTCTCACCACGTGCTGTGTGTTCCTTGTGCTGCAGGCTGTGTGACTGGATGCAACGTTCTGTAAGCAGCAGAATGGCCCGGTATTTTTTCAGGAACAAGGCGAGATGGTATTTGTGCACAGCGAAGGTGATGAAGACGGTCGAGAGGCAGCACGGCTATACCAAAACAAGTAGCCACACAGGCACCTACCACGTCACAAAAAATTTCAAAACTATTTGGGTGTTTGTTTGATCATGTGTCCTTTCAGACAAACGAACGTGCAGGGAGGCGGCGAACTGTGCATATATCAGATCTGGAGGACCAGGTTCTCCCTATCGACCGTTTCCATCTGTCTGGCCGAACCCAAACACCATCTCGATCTGTTCCTGACATGAACACCGAACCATTCTGCTGCTTACAGTACGCTGTCTCCATCACATGGCCTCCAACACTCAAGGAACGACGGCACTTGGTCAGAGGTGCTATGATTCGTCAGTGCCATCTATATATACAATATAAAAACACGGGTAATAAAAATGGGTATATATACCCATAACCAAACAATCATTTACTTTGTGAGTGTTCACGTGCACAGAAATACACCCACTTCTGTAAAAGGATGCACATAAAAATGGTGTAAGAATCAGGCTAAAACATCGAACAAGGTTTACATCCTCCACATGGAATTCAGGACTACATAATATTATCAGTCAATAAAAAACTTTGTAACTGGTGTACAATAGTTAAGTACTTACGCCTCTGATAGCGTTATTTATTAATTCGCCATCAGACTGGCAGTTCTGTTACACTGGAATTGTAACATAGCTTCACTGTTCATTACTAAGGCCCACAGGCCAGGCCTCTAGAAACAAAATTACAAAACATACAACACTTTCAAATTTACCGATCAGTTCCTGTAATAAAAACCTGACACACAAAAACTATCCCTCGTTCGAGGTTTTCAAATCTGTTTGTCACACGAGATAGTTCCTTTCACGAGTCTGGCACAAGCAAAATGAAGGAACATTACAATATTATGGTTCACTAGTACGAGACTACGTTCACTGGCAGTTGACAACTGACTTCGTATAATTATTAGACAAACCTGGAAGACTCATCTCAGCACAAAGTTTCTCCTATTTATTTTCGTCATAGATTAAGGTACATTCACTCAGCAGGTATACATGATCACGACCAATTTAAATTCAAAAATGTTCAAGTCTGTTATTTGGCTTCTATCGTTCTTGCTTGTCTTAATTATGTACAAGTAGACACTATGTCATGGATGTTCATTCTCTTCATTGGCACCCCAAAGTTCAAGAAAATTTAAGCAGATTATAGTGTTCTTCCACCTGCTGACGAGTTTGAATATTATTTAGTGCATGATCGTGAAATGCATAACGTTGCTCCTTGTCCCTGAGCAAGCAACATTAGTTTAACATGTGGTGTTCACTCTGTTTAAAATTTTCCTGTGTCATATGTAAGCTTTCTGTCATGAACAGCATTTTGATTTCATTCACAAAAGTCGTCAGTATTCAGTGGGTGATACAGACAAAGATAAGCTCTTTGGGTTATATGTGCAATACGTAATACAAATCTCTAGAGCGTGCCCTTGCAGAACACACGTGAAGAATTTTACCTCATACACCAGATCGTGTGAAATAGGTCTGGCTCATTTGCTGTCGGTGTTGGGGAACCAGCTGAAAGAGTGCGCATAGCGTATCAACGGCGGGATTCCAGGACGGCTACAGGCAGATTCGTCTTATGCTACCAGCAAGAGATTGTGGTTCCGATGTGGCAATGATTGGAAATCCTGTATCGACAACTAAATATTTGATTGACAATAATATGTTTGTCTCCCAGGAAAGAGTTCCCGAAACTTTTGTTAATGCATAGGAAATATTGTTTCATTTTTAAACTTAGTGTGTGATGTAAAGCAGCTGGTTGTTTCAGAATAAGCCGGCCAAGGTGGCCGAGCGGTTCTACGCGCTACAGTCTGGAACCGCACGACCGCTACGGTCGCAGGTTTGGATCCTGCCTCGGGCATGTATGTGTGTGATATCCTTAGGTTAGTTAGGTGTACGTAGTTCTAAGTTCTAGTGGACTGATGACCTCAGAAGTTAAGTCCCATAGTGCTCAGAGCCATTTGAACCATTTTTTTGTTTCAGAGTAGGTATTTTAAGCATAACCTCACTCAGTCTGGCTGCAGTCCAATACAGGATATTTTGTGGAAATAAAGGTAGTCGTAATTTAGTCGAAGTATTTGATACTGATTGAGGTCATAATAGAAGTGGTACTAGGGTATCCCTATTTTTCGGCGAATACCTACTACGATCTATTTATAAAGCAAGATAGAATAGGTACAGGACATATACCATTTATCGGTATGTAATTCACTTCCGTTTGTAATAATGCTATTCGCACTCATCTTATCTTAGTCTTTTCTTGCTATTAAGATGTGCAGAAACAACTTCCTTTCCCAAACGTAAGGCTCATCCATCTGTGTCACAGGTGGTACAGCGTGAGACATTTCCTACTCTCCGTGATGGACAAAGAAGTGGCATCGCTGAGACGCCTACAGAATGTCAACAAACAAGTACATCCTTCTTTGTCAGACATCGATCACTTGTCAGAGCGAAGAGCAGAAACTAAATGTGGCAACACTACAGGCGGCTTCGGTAAGTCGAGCGTGAAGAAGTGTCAGTGCTGTGGGACATTGACGTCACACCAAACCTATCTCACGTACTCCAGGTATCGCCAAAGTGACCTTCCCAGAGTGGCTTTGGTGTGACCAACACCTTGTTCTCCAGGATTATTATCTCAACCCAGCTTTCTGTCCCTCCCACGCCTCTTCTTGATGCATAACTAGGACACTCTCTAACATTCTCTTTTTCCTATAATTAATTTATGAAAATTAAAACACATCACTTACATACAAAATCCCCGCTAAGTTTCTCAGGTACTGGCGGAAATAAAGCCGTGAGGAGGGACCGTGAGTCGTGCTTGGGTAGCTCAGTTGGTAGAGCATTTTCGGGCGAAAGGCAAAGGTCCCTTGTTCGAGTCTCGGTGCGGCACACAGTTTCAATCTGCCAGGAAGTTTCTATTTTCTCTTGTTTATAATTATTCTCAATGTTTATTTCTTCGTCTCAGACATAATTTCCATTTTATTTTATCTCCATACAAATCATGCACGACCATGGTGGGGCAGGTCTCTTGCATAATACTGGTCCCTTATTCGTTCAACAAGTATCCATTCTGGTACTGCGTTAGTAGCCGTGCTGTTATTCATTCACTCATGGGCTACGTTATTAGACTTGAGATGTCCACGTATTCTGATACGAACCAGTGGCTATTACCTTCTAGCTCGCATCCAACTACTGTGTCTAAGCATCTAATGTGACCACTCTAATCGCGCTGCCAGTATGACCCTGTCAATCTTCTTGTTCAGCCTCGCTTATTCTTTGATTATCAATTTTTTGTTTACTGCTCAGTTGCCATTTCTCTTCCTGCAATTCCGTTTACCTTTTACTCTTGCTCTTTCACCTATTATAACTACTATTCTTCTGCACCATACTAACCACACACATAATACGCCACACCTTCAACACTAAAAATACCACAAAACATAATTCTTTTATCCCAGACATTATTTTATGATATTCTATCATTCTTATCTCCTTAGCATGTTTTGATCCTATACCTACACTACTGGCCATTAAAATTGCTACACCACGAAGATGACGTGCTACAGACGCGAAATTTAACCGACAAGAAGAAGATGTTGTGATATGCAAATGATTAGGTTTTCAGAGCATTCACACAAGGTTGGCGCCGGTGGCGACATCTGCAACGTGCTGACATGAGGACAGTTTCCAACCGATTTCTCGTACACAAACAGCAGTTGACCGACGTTGCCTGGTGAAACGTTGTTGTGATGCCTCGTGTAAGGAGGAGAAATGCATACCATCACGTTTCCGACTTTGATAAAGGTCGGATTGTAGCCTATCGTGATTGCGGTTTATCATATCGCGACATTGCTGCTCGCGTTGGTCGAAATCCAATGACTGTTAACAGAATATGGAATCGGTGGGCTCAGGAGGGTAATACGGAACGCCGTGTTGGATCCCAACGGCCTCGTATTACTAGCAGTCGAGATGACAGCCACGTCTCGACCCCTGAGTCAACAGATGGGGACGTTTGCAAGACAACAACCATCTGCACGAACAGTTCGACGACGTTTGCAGCAGCATGGACTATCAGCTCGGAGACCATGGCTGCGGTTACCCTTGACGCTGCATCACAGACAGGAGTGCCTGCGATGTTGTACTCAACGACGAACCTGGGTGCACGAATGGCAATACGTCATTTTTTCGGATGAATCCAGGTCCTGTTTACAGCATCATGATGGTCGCATCCGTGTTTGGCGACATCGCGGTGAACGCACATTGGAAGCGTGTATTCGTCGTCACCATACTGGCGTATCACCAGGCGTGATGGTATGGGGTGCCATTGGTTACACGTCTCGGTTACCTCTTGTTCGTATTGACGGCACTTTGAAGAGTGGACGATACATTTCAGATGTGTTAGAACCCGTGGCTCTACCCTTCATTCGATCTCTGCGAAACCCTACATTTTAGCAGTATAATGCACGACCGCAAGTTGCAGGTCCTGTACGGGCCTTTCTGGATACAGAAAATGTTCGAATGCTGCCCTGGCCAGCACATTCTCCCGATCTCTGACCAATTGAAAATGTCTGGTCAATGGTGGCCGAGCAACTGGCTCGCCACAAGACGCCAGTCACTGCTCTTGATGAACTGTGGTATCGTGTTGAAGCTGCATGGGCAGTTGTATTTGTACACGCCATCCAATGCCCAGGCGTATCAAGGCCGTTATTACGGCCAGAGGTGGTTGTTCTGGGTACTGATTTCTCAGGATCTATGCACCCAAATTGCGTAAAAATGTAATCACATGTCAGTTCTAGTATAATATATTTGTCCAATGAATACCCGTTTATCATCTGCTTTTCTTCTTGGTGTAACAATTTTAATGGCTCGTAGTGAACTTACACATCTTGGAGTTTCGTCTTTTCAGTGCCCTGTGTACTAATTATTTCGTTATCCATCATTCTCATACTCCTCGTTTTTGTAGTACCTACAAATCTCATTTTCACTTGGGTTTCGTCCTATACGTTAGAGGTCTTTTCTCTTAACAATACAGTAAATCATAAAACACTTCTACACATTTAACTCTCTCCAGATTTCGTATACTCATGTAAGAATCGTGCATCTTCCTAAACATCACCCTCATGCCCCTAGCTCAACGCTACCTCGTAACTGTGTCAACTACAAAAATCCATACCCGTCCAGTGCTATTTCGAAACTAACTCAATTAATCAAAAAGAAAACAAAATCTCTAATCTTCAATGTTTTCGGCTCAGTGCTACCTCGCAACTGGCTCAGTGAAATCATCATCAACAAAATATGCATGTCATTCTCATCATTACCGCGGGTAACTTCATCCATTTGTTTGTACGAGTCTTCTTCCTTTGGCGTATTCTTTATGGTTCCCATGACTCACCTGATGACGACTGGCTCTGTCCCATACAAAAGAATACTCAATTCGATCCTACGACTCTTACAGACTACCTTTAGGTCACAAATACACACTTTCTTCCAAAAGACTTGAGACTGGATGTACCGTCTCTGCATCTTCTTACGCAATGTTTTGCTGTTAAATATCATCATGTGAGAAATAAGCTGTCTCCTCTTCGATTTGTATCTTCTCAATGTTTCCAGTTCCACAGCATTGACATGTATTATTCTTCGCACGTGGTATGACCCACAAAATACATAAAAGAAGTTGTTGCTTAAGCATTTGCTTTTCTTAGATCTTCTCGTTGATTTCAGTAACACTTTATCTAATACAGCGAACTTAATTTTTCGTATTGACCCCTTCTTGTTTTCAAAAACCCTTGTCTGGTTGCATACACATTTTCATTAATATTCCTCATATTACACAGACAACCTAACCTACAAGAAAATTATCTAGGTGGCATAACAATACGTTCTAATCTCACCAACACTTCCTAACACCCCTTTTACATGCTTCCTTTCTACACTGAGATTTCTCTGTGTGGCTGTATTGATAGGATGTCCACTGACAATCAGAATTCTCAATTCCATTCACGTTATTCAGATCTCAGAGTATCATATTTGAAAGCACAGTTCATGACTTACAAAAGTTATGGATTGAATCAAGCGATTATGGGAACTTGGAACCTACCAACCGTCAATCTGAAAAAACTGAAGCAGTGGAAAGAGATAGCACCGGTCGCAGTCGTGAGCAACCTCGGAAGATATGGATTCTCAAATTGCCAAGATGCAAATGAAACTTGACAAGGCAGAAATGATGTCAAAATCTTACAGTGGGGACAAGTAGGTGCTAGGGAGCGAGGACGTCGGTGAAGTGACATTACAGTGTGCTGGTGGACAGGCCACCATTGCGAACTTTCGTTCATATGCTCAAGTGAGTATTGACAGTGAGCTTGGAGAACTTCACCGCCAAACATCTGGTGGATAGTGCCTCGTAACAAACCAGTCCTGCGACGTCCCGGTAAACGTAGGTTCGCAAACGAGCCATTCATGGAATAACTTTGAAATATGAGTCGCCACTGCCTTCAGGGTCAAATATTGCTCCTAGCAGTACAAATACTTTTGAAATGTTAAGTTTTCGGTTAAGTCCTCATTTATTGCGACCATATTTCAGCCATAGCACATTTTGCTATCTATGCAAGATCACATCTAACACGTGAGTGTGATCCGAGAAAGACAGGTCGAGTGCGGTCTGTAGGCTGGCCTCCAAAGTCACCTGACTTCGTCTTCGAGATATTTACTGTAGTTCTCCTAAGTTAAAACAAATACTATACATATACATACTTATACATACGCCCCCCCCACACACACACATATACTACTATTGTAATTACTATTGTAATTTCTATTACTATGCAGGGAAATAAGTTTGTAATCAATCAAAGCATGTAGCAACTTCAAAAAATATTATTACTAACTTCAGACTTTTAAAGAAAGCAATAAAATCAACGACATCTCATACAACCAAAACGACTGAACACTAAACTGTAACGTGTAATGTGGTGAAGTAGTTTTGTATTTTTGCTAAGTTAGACCACGAATGAAATTTAAGTCCAATTAGTGTCTTAATCGGGAAGTCCCTATTTGAAATGCACTTGTGCTAACTAAGACAAAATGTTTCGTTCTGAAGTCAGTGCATGCTCGTAATAACACATTCTCAATCACGAGGGGAAACCAAACATGAGCCGAAATTGTTTTTTGTAAACTTTGTTGAATCAGCCAAAACAAAAACATGCTCATCTAATTTTTTATACAGTGTCCTGACTTTGCTACGCATTTTTTCCATCGAACTGGCAATTTTTTGATGCCATCCGGGAAGAGGGAAGTCTGTGCAGCCGCTTGCATGTGAATTCCTCTACCTCTGTGTTGTGCATCAAACTTGTGTCCTCCAAGACCTTCCTTCAGCATTCCAAACATACGGTAGTCGCAAGGTGTTGGATGTGGACTTTAAAGAGGATGTCCCTAAGCTACCCTATGAATTTCTCCCAGTTTTCGCCTTGTTAAAACGGCAGAGAGCACGGCATGCAATTTCCAGTAGTTCAGTTCATCAATGACGATGGCTTGAACAATTCCATAGACTATTCCTACCACCGAAGCAATTTCGGAAAGTTTTATGCCACGAGCTTCTGCAATGAGGTCCTGTGAGGCACGAATATTTTCTGGTTTGATGCTCCTCCGTGGTTTGCGGTGGAGTATTTTTTCCACAGCTAGCTGTCGTGTCACAAATATTTTATGCCATTCTTACACTTCGGTCTTCGCAAGTGTTTCTGCCCCAAAATGCGCAAGCAGGCTCTCCAAAAATTTCCGCAGCATTGACGGTTATGTGCTGCGCAACACACCTGTGTACCGATGGTGTTGAGCCACAGTCACGCAATATTTTTGTAGAGAATAAACCGCTGTTTGACTGGGCTGCTGTTTTGGACTGCCTTAACAGATACGGTATGTTAATGGTTTAACAACTTTTAGCATTGTACTTGATAATGGCATAAAAGCTGAAATATAGATATATTGTTTAAGAACTTTTGTTTTTGTGCTTGATAATAGCATAAAATCTGAAATCTACATAACACTGAAGAAAAAAATAAATAAAAAGCACTCGTGTACCTGTTGCTCACACATCGTGGCGTGATTCCAGCGGCCGCATCACGCTAAGTGCGGCGTCACAATGATATTCCAGACATCACCACCAAAATCCTGTCAAGGTTGCGCCTATTTCCGTCTACTACCACAGTTGACAGATTTATATTCCGGTTCATATTTGATACACGCTCCTATTTCATAAAGAGATCGTTTGTTGAATCATGTTTTTTGGGCAGCTTCTAGTTCTATTAATGCATACACTCACCTGCATCAGTTTTCCCTGTTATCATATACATTCACCTGTGTCAGTTTCCGCAGTAAATTATGGTATGCCCTGTGTATGAAACAGCACCAATCACTATGGTTACTTTTCACTCCCCGAATAAAACTACATTTTTCTCGCTGTTAGTTTTCCACTCTTAACATTTCCTGACACAATCCTCTATAGGCTTTGAATTGTTTCAATCAAATATTGGAATATCTTTTAATTTCCATTACTTCTTATAATTATCTGTTGATCACACAGAAAAATGCCTTTCATTAATATATGAATAATAAAAATGATGGTTAAGTCAACTGCTCTACAATCAGTCGACAAACAGAAGAGGAAGTAGGTGAGTCCACATACTGTCGACCAAGCTACGTCATAAGATGTACCTGTAGGTTAATTCTTATAGCAAAGTGAAACTAGCACATAGCCATCCATAACTCTCACCCGAATACAAGCTCAGTTGGCATAATCGTGTTGTGACGCAGACGTACAGAGCCAGTAGGAGCGCTTCCGTTCTTGGTGATTTTTGTATCTGTGACACCTACTTGTAAGTGGACCCAGACATCAAGCAGCAAGACGCAGAGAGCAATGTGTGTTGTGGCATTTAGCGTCTAGCGAGAAAACGGAGCTTTCCAGACCCCATTTCCTACGCTAAATTAAAAGACCTTAGTCCCCACTAAAAGTTCTCAGAGTCTGTAAAGGGAGTTCAGTTACTCCGTGTAGATGCCACACATCTGAATAACACATGAAAAACAACATTTGCAATTCGTAATGCTCTTATTAGGTGTTGTGACGTAACAAGACTGTTACGCCACACTGAAGTAGCCGAAAGAAAGGCACGCGTACACACACGCCGACTGGCGTCAAGTCTGGAACAGGATAACTATTGAATGGTAGCAAGAAAAGTACGTAGCTGCTTTATACTTAACTTTAATGACTCCTTGTGATACATCTCTCTTGACTATACGAATGCGACTCGTAAGATACATGCACTGTTACAATTGGCGCCTTGCTAGGTCGTAGCCATGGACTTAACAGAAGGCTATTCTAACTGTCTCTCGGCAAATGAGAGGAAGGCTTCGTCCGTATTGTCGCTAGCAATGTCGTCTGTACAACTGGGGCGAGTGCAATATCGTATCTCGAGACCTGCCTTGTGGTGGCGCTAGGTCTGCGATCACACAGTGGCGACACGCGGGTCCGACATGTACTAAATGGACCGCGGCCGATTTAAGCTACCACCTAGCAAGTGTGGTGTCTGGCGGTGACACCACATTAGGCATTGAGTGTAAAACACTTTATTGTATGACAGGGGTAAATTATTGCAAGTTAAAATAAAGGTCATACCCAGCATTTTTCGTGCTTACTCTTACATACCTGGCACCACAAATTGCACTCGGTTTTTGGCTTCGTCAACCAGCTTGCCCCCAGCATTCTGTCCTTGGCATCTTCTTCCCTTGCTGCATGTAAATGACGATCCTTGGCCACCTGGTGTCTCTACCTCGTTTAAGGTTTTCCTAATGATTTTCACCCTTCAGGTTTCTTCTCTAACATTTCTATCGGTCTTGATCCCTCTTCACTTCTACAGAAGTGACCGTCCCATCTCACCCTGCTTGTCTTGGCTTCCGCAACGCTATGTGGTTCATTATACACCTCCTTGAGCTCCCCATTTTTCTTCTCCACCATTCTCCTCGGTCATAAATTGGTCCATATATCTTTGCAGCCTTCTCCCTCCCAAAACCTTTATCTTTCTCCCTGTATACTTATCTATTCTCCAAATTTATGCCCCATTTAATAAAATTTGTCTGATTATTGTTCTATATATCGTTATTTTGGTTCCTCTTGATGAAATTTTGGATGACAGTAGTTTATTGAGCGAATGTGTTGCTCTGAATGCCGCATTTATCATTAACTATATTTCTTGTTTTCCGTAGTTTCTGTAATTTACTCTGACACCCACATGTTAAAATTCTTCAGATTCTTCAAACACATGATCATCAATCTGTACCGTTCCCCTCATTTTTGTCCTGTAATTTCCTTCTACCCCTATGAACTTCGTTTTCTCGTCATTCATATCTAATCCAATTCCTTACAGTTTAAAATATCTTTCTTGACAGTAAATCATGTCATCTAGATTTTTCAGCGATTAATGCCGTATCATCCGCAGAGGGTAGTACATTAATCTTTATTCCTGTGCTAGTTCCCTCCTCTGCTTCACTAGTAGCATTCAGTGCTTCTTGTATTATTGTATTGAACAAGAGTATGATATTCTAGCTCCTTGCCTGATTCCTGTTTTTATGTCAAAAGCCATGGAATATTTTCCATTCATTTTCGTTATCCATTTAGAGCCTTCTTGTGTAACTTTTACGAGATTTATAATCTTTGTTTGCGAGTCCTCTCTCGGGCATAGGAGTGTGTGTTGTCCTTAGCGTCGTTTAATTAGTGTGTAAGCCTAAGGACCGATGACCTAAGTAGTTTGGTCCCACAGAACCTTACCACAAATTTCCAGATTTTTCCGAATTTCCTTCACAACATTTCCCTCTCTATGCTATCGTAGAACTTCTTAAAATCAGCTAAAAGCATTGCCTTTGATTTGTTGTATTCCCAGTATTTTGACATAGGTTCCTTTAGTACAAATATCTGATCAGTGATGATCGATCGCCCATAAATCAGTAAATTCAGCACAGTGAATATGTAATATCTTATTAACTACAAGGAAATTTATCTTATATCGCCAGGCTCCACTGCAACTATGAAGCTGCACACGTCGATTGGCGGTTCAATTAAATGAGCCACGAATATTGAATGGAGAATCGATACAAGTTCAGAATGGCCATACTGTGGCTTCACTACACACACTAGAAAACAGAGGTTCGTAGACATTTGCTGACACAGTTCTGATAGCGCCGAGGCATAGGCACAGTTCACAGGAGACGGAAGTCTCTTCATCTGCCCGACTGTTGACACGGGCTGTGTCACCGCGAGTAGGCAGCACAACGACGTTACTCCAACAAGAACTTCCCCGAAGTGGTCAGGATCCGACCTCGACCAGGAGTGCACTCCTGGCCTGAGGAGACGCTGCTTCAGTCCAGTGGCGTGGCGGTGGCACCTCGGAACTACGAGGGGCACGGCTTCTTCCTAGCATCTCACTGACGCCATGTGATACCACTTTGCTGTGCACTGTCTCATGCTGCGCTCGATACTCGACGACACTGCAGTAGCCACCAGTTATCTCTTTTGAATACGGTTCCCATCTTTGCTGGAGAATCTTGGAGCACAGTTTCTAGACTGTGGTAATTAAAGAGATGCCTCTATAATTTCTGCATTTCTGTTAACCACAATTTTTATGGATTTATAATATGATCACTTCTTTCCACTCAGATGGCATACCTTCTTCATTCCAAATGTTGGTCAAGAGTTTGTGTACTTGTTTGGTAATTGTATCTCGTTCCTTCTCAAGTAGTTCAGCTGTTGTGCCGTCTCTCTCAGGAGAAATTTCATTACAATTAAATGAGAAGTAAAATAGATATATTCTTCTCAGTTAACTGGATTAGCCTTTCTACAGAATTCTGCCCGAGTGCACCTCTTTTTTTGGACCTATGTCCCCCATCAGCGCAAGGTCGATATGGGTATGAACGAATTTGGCATGGTTAGTTCAAGGGAGGCCGGATTCCCTTCCTGTCGCCACCTCTTAAGTTCCCAGGACGTAAAATGTGTACCACAATTCTCTACGAGTAGTGTCATTCACGTGAAAGCAAAACTTCTCTAAATGTTTGCGATTGACGTAACTGAGGCAGTGCTTCGATACCAGCCCGGTATTCACCTACTGGGTTGTGGAATACAGCCTAAAAACGACATCCAGGCTGCTCGGTATACCGAACTTATTCGTTAAATAGCCGGGCCTATTTGATCTGGGACCGACGCACCTTCCACGTCCTGGAAGTAGTGCTTTAGTGATCACGGCTATCCGGACGGGTTTTTTGTCCATGTGCCCACCACACTGAAATATAACAGCCTGCTAATCTGTGTAAACCACTTCTCATACGTTACTATATTAGTATAAAAGTTTCTAAAAATGTATGTGGGTTTTGGAGATTTGGGCGAAAAACCTAAATGTGCTACGGGTGTTCAATAAGTAATGCAACACATCTTTTTCGCGGCCAGTTTCGGTTGAAAAAAATGTGAAATTTATTGTGGGACGTTGTTAAATATTCCCGCTGCAACCCCTATAATTTCATGAAGCTTAGGTAGGCGGCATCGCTATACGTAGTCTTCAAAATGATGTCTATAATGGAAGGGCGTTCCAAGCACGTAGTCCCATTGAATTCCTTTTGACGGGAAACCAGAACATCGCAGATATTCATAGGCTCTTGCAGAATGTCTATGGAGTCCTGACAATGAATGAAAGTATTGTGAGTCATCATCTCTGCGGCTCCTGCAATGTTGGATCGCGTAGACACTCTCATTGAGGTGATCGATGGATCACAATCAAACACCCTGCACTCAGCTGGACTTCTCTACTGATAGTCCTGACACATTCGTCCACCAGTTCATGTACTTAAAGGCGAGTGAAGCTGGGTTCCTCGCCGCCTACCAGAAGACCACAAAGAGCAACGAAGAACCATTTGTGCAGAATTGCTTGTGCGTTAGTGGGCTGATAACGACTATTTTTTGTCGAGCATCGTCATAGACAATGAACTGTGGGTTCTTCACTTTGTACCAGAAAGGAAATGCCATACTATCTCTTCTCCAAAGAAAAGATTAAAACACGCACCCTCAGCCGATGAAGTCATGGCGACGGCCTTCTAGGACTCTGAAGGTGCTATTCCTTTGATGTGTTCCCTCATGGTGGACCGAACAACTCTGACGTCTATTGTGCTAACCCGAGGAATTTGAAGAAACTAATGCAACTTGTTGACGCAACAAAAATTCAAACGAACTTCTCCTTCTCCATGACAACGCAAGGCCTCACACAAGTTTGCGCATGCGAGAAGAACTCACAAAACTTCAAGGGGCTGTTCTTCCTCATCCCAATCTCGCGCTTTCCATTTTCCTTCTGTTTGGCCCCACGAAGGGTACTCTCTGCGGAAAGCAGTACTTGGATGATGGGGAGGTTACTCATGCAGCAAGGCGTTGGCTCTGACGTCGACAAGTAGAGTAGTGCCATGTGCGCATATAGGGCCTCCCAGGTGGTCTAAGACGTAAGGCCGTTGGATCGAACGGAGATTATGCTGAAAAATATGGTTTTGTAGACAAAAGAGTGGGGAACAGTATGGTGTATTGGAATCCTGGATAAAGCCCCTCGTATTTTGTCCGTAGCTTCCATTTTCCGTGTGATTCTATTCACCGTTTCAGACGTATCAGTTTGTATCGTGATGATTAAACTTCCTGTCAGGTTTCGGTGCGGCGTCAGGCATAGTGTGATTCTTGGCCTACTGAGCTTGAATCAATATGTCGCAAATAACTCACTCTGGACGACGGTCTAATTGCGCCCGGGGACACTCTACTGGCAAGTACCAATTAGCGCTGTAATGGGGCTCACTCAATTAGGGAAGACTTTTGAAAGACATTCCTGCCGTGTGGGAGGATTTTCTCTGTCCACGAATGCTTGTTCGAACCTTGATTAACGGCAGCGGGTGTTACATATTCTTGTTGGAAATACTGGCTGACATTTTTTTCTGCTTTTTTGTAGGACAGAGAGCGGTTCGCTATCTAGTTATGTACAGCTTTAATTGGAATTCCTGCTCGTTACCAGTCGGTGCGGCAGGGCGTAATTGGAGCCGGCGCGAGAGGAACGCGAGGGTAATTCCCACGAGGCCACTGGCACTGCCCCCATCCCGCCCCCATCCCACCCCCGCCGCGAGCCGCGCATCAATCAGGCGACCCGCGACGCGCCACGGACACGTCGGCAGCCACGCCATATCGCCCCCGCAAAAAAGAACGAACCTCAACCTGTGAGTCCCACAACACAGACTGCTGACCTCCACTTCCACTCTGGGTACGCAGTTGTTACCTTTATCACTGTTGAAACTTCACGTGACTAGTACATGCAATTTTTGTAAGCAGTGCCGTACAAGATTATTCGCAACTAGGCCTACGTGCAGAGTTTCACAAGACGACTGCGCGAAAATTACAAGACACACAGAATAACGACACATACAAGGTGATTCAGGTGCCCCTTACGATGTCATTTTATGCAACCTGCAATGCATTTGTCCTTCAAAAGCCAAGCGCGAAATGTTCATATTCTTTCGCTTGCTTCGCGCCAACTACTGGCCCTACAGAAAAATGGAGAGGACGTTTCTGTTGGAAATTTTATTTCGTTAAATTTTGTAGTGGGATACGTTTTCGCTAAAGGCAACAGTACCAAAGTGACCTTCAAACACACCCCCCTCCCCCCTCTTCCACACTCATCCGTCATTGGTCAGAATTTCTTGTATGTTGTTCATGGCATTACCTCCTACCATTGCACAAAACTTTGCATGTGCACTAACTATTTCCCACGTTCGATCTTTTTTGTTCTTCATCCACTGGCCTTATTACGCTACCGACATGTCGAGCACTTACGAACTGTAAAACTGACATATGTCTAAATTTTACCTAACAATTTTGTGAGCTTTAAAAACATAAAATAAACAATTACAATGTCTATTTGTCTGATCGTTTAACAAGGAAACTAATGTGCTTGTAAATTTTATGTTTGGATCGTGTAGTCGGCGTAATTGATTTTAGCATAAAGTTTACAAAAGTCGTTTTTCTTTCATTACCTTCATGGGCTCGTTTAAATCAGAAATTTTAATGAAATAAATGACTACGCTTGTGGCGTAAAGCCTAGTCATTAGACACCAAAAAAGGTCGAATGTCAGGAACAAACTAGAAATCACGAGTGGTCAGGGATGAATGTGGGGACAGAGGTACGTTTGAAGGACACTTTCGTACGTTTCTCTCGGATAGCGCGAAAACCGTGGCCCTCAGGGGAACGTTATCCCAGTAGAATAATTAGCTACATTAAATTCCTTCAAAAAGTTCCTGTTGATTTTTTGCTATAGGAGTAATAGTGTTTACGTAGTGAGCGAGAAAATATGAAAATGTCTCACGCGGCTTTTGAAGATCAGATATAAAATTGCTCGTTGCATGAAACAACATCAGTAGGGACAGCTGGTTCAGTCCGTGTAGAGCATATCCCCAAGTTCCGATTCGTAATCCTCGCCGTGGAGCAGTTGCAGAATGCGTCACTAGGGGGCAGGACCGTTATAACATATAACGGAGCGATGCGTGCGCTATGTGTCCTTGAATTCGCTAAACGTGAGTCAATAGTGCCGGTTCGGCGACTATTTCGTACCAGGCGTCTCGCAAACGTTCCAAGAGAGAAAACAATCCTTAGGTCATAGAAAATAGGGGCATGGGTGCAGACCTGAGTTCTAACCAATTGGGGGAGCCTTATCTCCTGCAAACTGATTAAATAAAGACTATGCAAACTTAAATGAACAATATGTTATTGACATTGATTCCAATTTTGTGTTGTGAGGTCCTTGCCCTCCAACACAGAATGAGTCATTTTTACCTCTAGTTTCCGGATGAAAGAGGGGAGAAGGTGTGTGGGAGCGGGCAGGGGAGAGCTGGGGGTTTTCCCAGAAGGGGATTAGAGGCCTGGAACTGAACTGGGGAGGGGGTGACAAAAACGTGTCCCTTTTCCCAGAGGGATAGGGGAGGAGGCGAGGGAGTGGAGGAGTTGGGGTTCCTCAGAATTAGGGATTATCCCCAGGAGGTCGTAAATCAATCAGCTGCCACAATTTAAAAATGAACATACTAATTCGATATCACGAGAAGAACCGTTTGATGTAAAAATACGCTGAAGCGCCAAAGAAACTGTTATAGGTACGCATATTCAAATACAGAGATATGTAAACAGGCAGAATACGACGCTGCGGTCGGCAACGCTTATATAAGACAAAAAGGGTCCGGCGAAGTTGTTAGAACGATTACTGCTGCTACAATGGCTGGTTATCCACATTTAAGTGAGTCTGAGCGAAATGTTATAGTCGGAGCACGAGCGATGGGGCACAGCATCTCTGAGGTAGTGATGAAGTGCGGATTTTCCCGTACGACCATTTCACCAGTGCACCGTGAATATCAGAAATCCGGTAAAACATCAAATCTCCGACATCGCTGCGGCCGGACCTACAAGAACGGGGACCAACGACGACTGAAGAGAATTGTTCAACGTGACGGAAGTGCAACCCTTCCGGATATTGCTGCAGATTTTAGTGCTGGGCCATCAACAAGTGTCAGCGTAAGAAACCACTCAACGAAACATCATTGTTATTGGCTTTCGAAGCCGAAGGGTCAGTCATGTATCCTTGACAAATGAACACCACTTTCCTGGGCCCATCAACACAGACATTGGACTGATGATGACTAGAAACATGTTGCCTGGTCGGACGACTCTCGTTTCAATTTGTATTGACGGGATGGACGTGTACGCCTATGGAGACAACGTGATGAACCCATGGACCCAGCATGTCAGCAGGGGACTGCTCAAGCTGGTGGAGGCTCTGTAATGGTGTGAGGCGTGTGCAGCTGGAGTGATATGGGATCCCTGATACGTCTAAATACGACTGTCACAGGTGGCACGTACGTAAGCATCCTGTCTCATCACCTGCATCCATTCATGCCCATGGTGTATTCCGAGAGACTCGGGCAATTTCAGCAGGACAATGCCACATCCCATACATCTAGAATTGTTACAGAGTGGCTCCAGGAATACTTTTCTGAGTTTAAACACTTCCGCTAGCCACCAATCTCTCCAGACCTGAACATTATTGAGCAGATGTGCGGTACCTCGCAACATGGTGTTTAGAAGAGAGATCTCCCCCTCATAGTCTTACGTATTTATGGACAGCCCTGCAGGATTGACGGTGTCAGTTACCTCCAACACTACTTCAGAGATTAATCGAGTCCATGTCACATCGTGTTGCGGCACTTCTCCGTGCTCGCGGGGACCCTACATGACATTATGCACGTGTATCAGTTTCTTTGGCGCTACAGTGTATTATTAATAATATGTACATATAGCCAGTCATACTAAGAGATTTTTGAATACAGTAAGATGAATTGGCAACCAATAAATCATTTAGGCTCCTCTTAGATTGAAATTTATTAGTCGTTAAATTTTCATGACTGTTAGCGAGTTATTTAAAATGTGTGTTCCTGAATAATGGAAGCATCCAGGATCGATGTAAGCGACTTTAAATCTTGATGAAGACTACCCTGGAACTAAGCTGTTTACTTTAAAAAGAGATATAATTTATAAAAAATATTAAAAATTTCCCGCCACGACTGAGGTCGTGAAAGACGGAGCACCAGTTCGGAGTAGAATGTAATGGGGAAGGGGCACATACCATTTTCTGTGGAGCAAAGCATTTGTTGTGAGTGGCTTAGGGAAACAAGAGAAAACATAAATTAGTACGGGCAGACAAAAAGTTGAGTTTCTGTCGTCCAAAATGCGAGTCCAATAACTTAACCCCTCTCCGTTCAACGCAATCGAAATTTCCTGCCGGTGGAGGAAGCGTCGCAAAATATTTCCGAAGTCGATCCGTCTTTACGGCTGACGCGCGCAGCGGCCGGCCCGGGATCACACAGCCATATGGCAGGAGATTGCCGCCATAACAGCGCGACACGCTCCCAAAATGTCCGCCGACGCCAGCGCCGCAGCCGGAAGGCCGCCGGTGGAGTTCGCCTGTCGGCTTCCACGAAAGCTGCGGGACGCGAGGCAATATCCGGCGCTCAGCGTTGCACACACACACACACACACACACACACACACACACACGAGAGGGCACAGAGCTCGAGGCAGGGCGACCAACCTTGTGTCTCTGATGTCTGCATCCTACCTGTTCGACAATCTTCACATAACTCTCTTTCTAGAACATAGCATATCATGTTATAATGTTATGCTATGCAGAACGCAATACTTGTCCAGTAAACAAAGTGATATCATATTTATTTTAACATTTACATTAATCGACCAGCAACTGACGCTCCGTTATTCACAAGTTCAGCTCTAGCTATACACGGTCCAATCACACTAATGTGACCACCGCATATGTTCGACGCAAAGTACGGTTATCACTTGCAGGTGGCAGGTGGCATCATTGGCAGTGGAGAGTTCATAAAGCGTGTCGGCACCATGCGACCGATGCAGTCGCTGTAATGCGGAACCGGAGCGATTTACACTACTGGCCATTAAAATTTCTACATCAAGAAGAAATGCAGATGATAAACGGGTATTCATTGGACAAATATATTATACTAGAACTGACATGTGATTACATTTTCACGGAATTTGGATGCATAGATCCTGAGAAACCAGTACCCAGAACAACCACATCTGGCCATAATAACGGCCTTGATACGCCTGGCCATTGAGTCAAACAGAGCTTGGATGGCGTGTACATGTACAGCTGCCCATGCAGCTTCAACACGATACCACACTTCATCAAGAGTAGTGACTGGCGTATTGTGGCGAGCCACTTGGTCGGCCACCATTGACCAGACTTTTCAATTGGTGAGAGATCTGGAGAATGTGCTGGAGAGGGCAGCAGTCGAACATTTTCTGTATCCAGAAAGGCCCATATCCGACCTGCAACACGCGGTCGTGCATTATCCTGTTGAAATGTAGGGTTTCGCAGGGATGGAATGGAGGGTAGAGACACAGGTCGTAACACATCTCAAATATAACATCCACTGTTGAAAGTGACGAACAAGATGTGACCCGCCAGTGTGGCGATGAGGAATACACGCTTCCAATGTGCGTTCACCGCGATGTCGCCAAACATGGATGCGACCATCATGATGCTGTAAACAGAACCTGGACTCATCCGAAAAAATGACGTTTTGCCATTCGTGCACCCAGGTTCGACGTTGAGTACACCATCGCAGGCGCTCCTGTCTGTGCTGCAGCGTCAAGGGTAACCGCAGCCATGGTCTCCGAGCTGATAGTCCATGCTACTGCAAACGTCGTCGAACTGTTCGTGCAGATGGTTGTTGTCTTGCAAACGTCCCCATCTGTTGACTCATGGATCAAGACGTGGCTGCATGATTCGTTACAGCCATGCGGATAAGATGCCTGTCATCTCGACTGCTAGTGATACGAGGACGTTGGGATCCAGCACGGCGTTCCGTATTACCCTCCTGAACCCACCGATTCCATATTCTGCTAACACTCATCGGATCTCGACCAACGCGAGCAGCAGTGTCGCGATACGATAAACCGCAATCGTGATAGGCTACAATCTGACGTTTATCAAAGTCGGAACCGTGATGGTGCACATTTCTCCTCCTTACACGAGGCCTCACAACAACGTTTCACCAAGCAACGCCGGTGTGGGTGAGAAATCGGTTGGAAACTTTCCTCATGTCAGGACGTTGTAGGTGTCGCCACCGGCGCCATCCTAGTGTGAATGCTCTGAAAAGCTAATCATTTGCATATCATAGCATCTTCTTCCTGGCGGTTAAATTTCGCGTCTGTAGCACATCATCTTCGTGGTGTAGGAATTTTAATGGCCAGTAGTGTATCTGACGACGAAATGAGGATTATCTTTGGATTTTGTGTCTAAGGTGGGAGCGTTTCCGAAACGGCTAACTTTGTGAACTGTTTGCGTGCCGCCGTAGTTAAAGTGTACTGTGCATTTCAAAATGGAGCTACGCAAATCTGACGCTGAGGCAACTGTGGTGCACGAAGGACCACAGATGATGCGGAGATGTGCACAGGCCAATAGACGTGCAACTGCGGAGTAACTGAGAGCGCAAATGAACCGAGGGGCTACCAACAGTGTCCCCTCAACGACCGCTCGGCGAACTCTGCTGCTTCTGGGCCTCCACAGCCGCCACCTGGTTCATGCATCCACGATTACTGCTGCTCATTGGCGACTTAGGCTGGAATTGGCACGGCAGTATAGTCTGTCGGTAAACTGAAGAGCGACCGAGCGAATCCCCACTCTGCCTACGCAGCCACGTCACAAGGCACTTCTACAGGCTGTTTCACAACGCAATATTGTAGAATTTTTCGGAACACGTATTACGTTCGAGTACAATGACTTTTCTTGAGACTAGAAATCTACTCTGCAGGAATCAGCATGGGTTTCGAAAAAGGCGATCGTGTGAAACCCAGCTCGCGCTATTCGTCCACGAGACTCAGAGGGCCATAGACACGGGTTCCCAAGTAGATGCTGTGTTTCTTGACTTCCGCAAGGCGTTCAATACAGTTCCCCACAGTCGTCTAATGAACAAACTAAGAGCATATGGACTCTCAGACCAATTGTGTGATTGGATTGAAGAGTTCCTAGATAGCAGAACGCAGAAAGTCTTTCTCAATGGAGAGAAGTCTTCCGGAGTAAGAGTGATTTCGGGTGTGCCTCAGGGGAGTGTCGCAGGACCGCTGCTATTCGCATTATATATAAATTAGCTTGTGGATAACATCGGAAGTTCACTGAGGCTTTTTGCAGATGATGCTGTGGTATATCGAGAGGTTGTAACAATGCAAAATTGTACTGAAATGTAGGAGGATCTGCAACGAATTGACGCATGGTGCAGGGAATGGCAATTGAATCTCAATGTAGACAAGTGTAATGTGCTGCGAATACATAGAAAGAAAGATAGATCCCTTATCATTTAGCTACAAAATAGCAGGTCAGCAACTGGAAGCAGTTAATTCCATAAATTATGTGGGAGTACGCATTAGGAGTGATTTAAAATGGAATGATCATATAAAGTTGATCGTCAGTAAAGCAGATGCCACACTGAGGTTCATTGGAAGAATCCTAAGGAAATGCAATCCGAAAACAAAGGAAGTAGGTTACAGTACACTTGTTCGCCCTTTGCTTGAATACTGCTCACCAGTGTGGGATCCGTACCAGACTGGGTTGATAGAGGAGATAGAGAATACCCAACGGAGAGCGGCGCGCTTCGTTACAGGATCATTTGGTAATCGCGAAAGCGTTACGGAGATTTTACAACGCAACATCGGCCCTGCCGCGGCGCGAGCTATAAATCTGTGGCAACACCGTGAACAGATAACTTACGTTTATTTTTAGACAAATGCGTTAAGACCATAAGGGATACAAAAGACGATAGCACCTTCTGAAACGCAACATTGTAGAGTAAATAACATTAACGTAAGAACGGAAGTCAGGATCCTACTACAAACGTAGAAGCGAATGCCTGTCCATGTGAATGTACCGGGTGATCAGAAAGTCTGTATAAATTTGAAAACTGAATAAATCACGGAATAATGTAGATAGAGAGGCATAAATTGACACACATGCTTGGAATGACATGAGGTTTTATTTGAACAAAAAAATACAAAAGTTCACAAAATGTCCGACAGATCGGAATAGCAATAATTAGCATAACAAAGTAAGACAAAGCAAAGATGACGTTCTACACAGGAAATCCTCAATTATGTCCACCATCATTCCTCAACAATAGCTGCAGTCGAGGAATAAGCATGTCCGGAGTTATGGTGAGGCATTGGCGTCGGATGTTGTCTTTCATCATCCCTAGAGATGTCTCTCGATCACGATACACTTTCGACTTCAGGTAACCCCAAAGCCAATAATCGCACCGACTGAGGTCTGGGGACCTGGGAGGCCAAGCATGACGAAAGTGGCGGCTGAGCACACGATCATCACCTAACGACGCGCGCAAGAGACCTTTCAAGCGTCTAGCAATTTCTTTTGGTTTTAATAAAACCCCATGTCATTCGAAGCATGTGTGTCAATTTTTACCTAGCTATCTACATAATTCCGTGGTTTATTAAGTTTTAAAATTTATACTGAGTTTTTGATCACCCGGTATGTTCCTCTATTGCTATTCGTAAAACGAACAACATATAATGCAATCAATCTGTATAATTTAAGACTTGTTCTAACTTGGTGTTTCTACTAAAATGTAAAAGTTCTCTTTGAAGGGTAGCACTGAAACTTGCATTCTTCCAACACGATGAGTGTTTCAAAAGTAACGAGCAATTTATAATTTTGTGTATTGTATTAGTCCGATTTGCACTACTTTTTTGTCACTTTCTTCGTAAACATGTCTGAAAAGCATGTGTACAAAGTTGTGCATATTCGGTATTTACTCTGTTGTCAGCTCTCAAAAAGGTTACATGTGTTTTGGTGGCATCAACGATTATTTGTTTCGTGTAAAAACAGATTAGAGAATCTGTGTTAAATTTTGTTATTAGAATGAAATAGAGTGTATGAAATTTTTAGAAATGTTAAATATTGATTTTGATGAGCCTGTTATGAGTAAACCAAGGGCATACAAGTGGTTTAAACATTTCAAAGCAGGCCTTATAGGACAATGGTTTTACAAGCATGGATGAAATTAAAAATGCACGTTATGAGACTTGTAAACTATCCCGACCAAACAGTTCCTAAAGTGTTTCGGGAATCGGAAAAAGGACTGGAATAAATGTATAGTATGTAATGGGGAATAGTTTAAAGAGGATATCGTTGCTGTAAATTAACAAATAAAGTTATTACCAAAAAATAAAAATTAATATGTGAACGCACCGCGTATGTGAACTTTTTACTTAGAATTCCATAATCGGGTTACACGTTTCGATGTAAATTCCAGCAAAATAGCTATTGCGCACATGTTTTGAGCAATATGGCTTAGAATCAGGTGAATAGTAACCGAGATAGAGATTTAGTGACAGAATACATTCCAATGCTGCTGTTCCATAAGATCAAAGGTTTTACATGATTGTGAAACTGTCTATAACGATGGGTTTCCTCCCAAAATAATTAGTTTTCCTTCGTTTGAACAGTCTGCCACATATAACACACGCTGGATTCGCATGGAATGTCGTACACATCCGGCCTTCTAATATCTATATCCTATTCGACATTACTTCGTAAAGAACATCAGTGACACACTCGATTGAAACAAGCAAGCGAATTAGGTGTCAGCGGCCACTGCCTCGAGTATAATCGAGGAATGAAACACGTCGATTCAAGAATCACGATAAATGGAAACTCCTTGTGGTTAGGGCCTCCCGTCGGGTAGACCGTTCGCCTGGTTCAAGTCTTTCGAGTTGACGCCACGTAGGCGACTTGCGTGTAGATGGGGATGCAACGTGATGATAAGGACAACACAACACCCAGTCCGTGAGCGGAGAAAATCTCCGTCCCAGCCTGGAATCGAACCCGAGCCGTTAGGTACGACATTCCGTCGTGCTGACCACTCAGCTACCAGGGGCGGACAGAATCGTGATGCAAACGGTAAGTTTCTGGAACAGGGTAAGTAAGAGGCCTATCGAAATATAGTTGTCGGAAAATTTCATAAACCGTGACGGAGATCTCAATTTCAACATGCCTTATGATATGGCCAACAGTTTATTTGGATCCTGCCAATCATCTCGTCTACCAGAGAATTTGCGTTTTACGGAATAGCAATGAAACGCAAATGAGTGCCATCAAAGTCCGAAGCGGGCTAAAAATAGCAGCGTGCCACCATAAAAATAGTTCTTACTTTGGTTGGAATCCTAGGGATCAATTATGCTTAGAAATACGCTGAGGTGACAAAAGCCGTGGGATACCTCTTAATATCGTGTCGGATTTCCTTTTACCCAGTATAGCACCATATGGCATCGACGCAACAAGCTGTTGAAAGTCCCCTGCAGAAAAATTGAGTCATGCTATGTCTATAGCCATCCATAATTGCGAGGGTGTTGCTGATTCAGGATGTTGTGCACGAACGAACCTCTCCATTATGTTCCGAAAATGTTCGATGGGAGTCGTGTCAGACGCTCTGGTTGGCGAGATCAATCACAGGAATTGTCCAGAATGTTCTTCAAACCAATCGCTAACAATTGCGGAGTTACATGACAGCGATGTTTGGGAACATGAAGTCCATGAATGGCTGCAGGTGGTACCCAATTACCCAAACATAGCCATTTCCACTCAAAAATCGGATTAGTTCGACCAGAGGACCCAGTCAATTCCATGTAAACACAGTCCACACCATTATGGAGCCGCGACAAATTTGCACAGCGCCTTGTTGTCAAAATGTGTCCATTGCTTCGTGTGGGTCTGCGCCACACTCTAACCCTACCATCAATTCTTTGCAGCTATAATCGGGATTCATCTAACCAGGCCACTGTTTTCTAGTCGTCAAGGGTCCAACCGATATGGTCGCAAGCGCAGGAGAGGTGCTCCAGGCTATGTCGTGTTAGCAAAGGTACTTGTATTGGTCGTCGACTGCCATAGCCCATTAACGCCAAATTTCGCAGCACTGCCCTAGCTGACACGTCCTTCGTACGTTCCACATTGATGTCTGCGGTTATTTCTCACTATATTATTTGCCTGTTAGCACAGACAACTCTACGCAAAGGCCGCTGCTCTCGGTAGTGAAGGCCATCGGCATCTGCATTGTCCGTGGTGAGAGGTAATGTCTGCAATTTGGTATTCCAGGTACACTCTCGACACTGTGGATCTCCAAACATCGAACGCCCTAACGATTACCGGAGTGGAATATCCTGTGCGTCTAGCTTCAATTACCATTCCGCGTTCAAACTAATTTCCGTCGTGCGGCCACAGTCACACCGGAAACATTTTCGCATGAATCACCAGAGTGCAGCCTACCGCTGTGGCCGATCGGTTCTAGGCACTTCAGTCCTGAACCACGCTGCTACCACGGTCGCAGGTTCGAATCCTGCCTCTGGCATGGATGCGTTGTGACGTGCTTATAATTATGTTTTATTCTTAAAAATACGTCAGTGGGTACTTACCATAGTTTGAAGAGAATCGTTCAACGAGACAGAGGTGCAACCCTTACTCGGATTGCTGCAGGTTTCAATGCTGGGCCATCATCAAGCGTGCAAACCTTTCAACGAAACATCATCGATATCGGCTTTCGGTGCCAAAAGCCCTCTCCTGTACTCTTAATGACTGTACGACACAAAGCTTTACCTCTCACCTGGGCCCCCCAATACCGACATTGGACTGTTGATGACTGAAAACATGTTGCCTGGTCGGACGAGTCTCGTTTCAAATTGTATCGAGCGGGTGGACGTGTACGGGTATGGAGACAACCTCATGCATCCATGGACCCTGCATGTGAGCATGGTTCTGTTCAAGCCGGTGGCGGCTCTGTAATGGTGCGAGAGGTGTGCAGTTGGAGTGATATGAAAGCCCTGATACAGTTACCTGTGTCCTGGTATGTGCGGAACTAACCCTACTATTCCTTTGTTTCTACAGAGAACTCATTACTAGATATTACTTTAAACAAATCAGATTTTTCTCTATTGCTGTATGTTTATTGAGATTAGTTGCATTACTCTTGTTACCAGCAGAATTAATCAATTTTGCTCAGTGTCTGTTTATGAGATGTGTATTATTTAAATAAATTTGGAAATACTGTTGACCCTAAAGTGAATGTCATGATATTCCAATATAACATTTTAGATTTGATTCTCTTATTCTAACTCTACTAATTTCGATCAATCATTTTTTTCTCAGCTTCACGCGTGCTTGTTTCCTTGTTAGCCATAGTCCCTGTTCTTGTCAAATCGAGACAGTGAAATAAACTGACAAAGTTAATAATAAATTCCGTATTCTGACTTTAGGACAATTTTACTCTCCCAATGTACTTTTGGTAGTCAGAGCTTCATCATCAGGGCTTTCTGTTATTGTGTAAGAACCTTTATTAAGACGTAAACAAGCTAGAAATGCACATCTGTGGAAGTTATAGTGCATTCGGCATTGCAAATTTCCAAATTGTGGTGGAATATGTACAAAGTTGCAGAGCAATAAATGTAAATTTTTGCTAAAATTAAAGTCTAGCTGTGAACTGTGCTGATTTCTTTTGTATACGAAATGGCGTTGAAGAACTTCCCCATGTTAAACAAACACAGATTTAAAATTTGACATTTCATGTGGAAAATAAAATTACAAATTGCTCTGATGTTTCAGTACAACAAGGATAGTTATTAGCTTAAATTTTATGCATGATATCTGTAAGCAGATTCTTTACTTACACATTCTACAGAAGAAATATCTTCTGTTCTTGTTAAAGGTTGAAATTAAACGTGAACATTAATGAATAAAGAAACATTAGTGAATTATTTTAAAACATACCGTATGTCTTTCATAGGAAACAAACGCCAGTGTATTGTGAAGAGATACAATATGCAAAAAATCTGTGATATTGCACCCCAATTTCACAATTTCGCAATTAAGACTGTGATATAACTCCAGAGATACGCTCTTCTACCGTTCTGACATCTTAGTGACAGACGTTAGACAACAACAGAAAGCCTTGACGATGTATTTGTGGCTTACAAATGTACTTAGCTGCATGTCTGAAAGAACAGACATTGTTAACGCTCCACAGCTGTACGAAATAGTTCAAAATTAATTAGGTGACTGCGAATTCCTATTTTCTTAAATGAAAATTGTTGGCTAATTGGGATTCGAACCCAGATTTCCCGCTTATTGCGAGCGGTGGCCTTAAGCATTTTGGCTATCCGTACACGTTCCTCCGACCGACACAAATTTGCATATGTAACACAATTTATACATAGTGTAGTTCAGTTTATTCAGCATCTAATGCTCGCAGCAGTACTTGGATTCCCGTAAGTGGAAGCCTAAGAGAATGACGTATCGAGATCAGTGTTGCCAATGTCGTGTGCCCGCTTAGGGTAATGCTGCGGATCCTTAAATCTGTTCTCCCAGGCATGCATTAAGTATTACCAGGCTAGGCAGGCACGCGACGTTAACATTAGTCCCAATTCTCGATTCTCTCATGCTTCCTGTTGCGCGAATCCAAGTAATGTTTCGAGCACTACACGATGAATAAAGAGGATTACAGATATAAGGATATAGACAGTGTAACTATGGAAATTTGGGTGGGTCCCGAGAGCGTGGACGGATAGTCGAAGTGTTCAAGGCGGCCGCTGGCAATGAGCGGGGAATCCGGGATCGATCCCACTCCAGCACGGATTTTCGAATGTCGCTACTGGGTAGTAAGTCTACAGCTAATACAGCTGAAATCAAGAAATTCACTGTCATTGTGTTAATTTCGAAGCTACAAATGTAAATTGGCATAGTAAAAGCCCTGTACAGATATTAGATAAAATTTACTGATAAATTTTGTACTCATGCAGAATTACATAGCTTTCGTATGTCACCTGACTTTTAAATGAAAATCGTAGGCGTTTCTATGCGCTTGTTCTACATATCTTATTTCTACATAAGTAATAACCCCCCTCCTTTCCCCCCCCCTTCCCGTCAACACTTCAGTATCTAAAGAATCTGACTCCCATGTATATAACATTTCCAAACGTCTGATAACTTTACAAACGACTTCCTGTATTGAATATTGGAGGTTAAGTTTGTAAAATTTCTATGTTTCAAGACGCAAAATCCTAACTACTGTAATATCCACGGCACTATGTTCTAGTCACAAGATGTTAAAATGAAGTAAGTGTACAAACAAACTTTAACAAATATGTAATATCCACGACACTATATTCCAACCACAAGATGTTAAAATGAAGGAAGTGTACAAACTTTAACAAAAAATGGCTCTGAGCACTATGGGACTTAACTTCTAAGGTTATCAGCCCCCTAGAACTTAGAACTACTTAAACCTAACTAACCTAAGGACATCACACACATCCATGCCCGAGGCAGGATTCGAACCAGCGACCACAGTGGTCGCGCGGTTCCTGACTTTAGTGCCTAGAACCGCTCAGCCACCCCGGCCGGCATAAACTTTAACAAATATAAACGATACCACGTATGAAAAACAGACTGTATCGTGTAAAAATAACGATAATTATTTCATTATTTCTGTAATAATTTACTTTATGTGGGAATTGAAACTATTATCACAGAACTACATTCATAGCCAACGACAATTATAATCTTTTTTTGTTATCTGTGATAATTGTGGTTCAGTTGTTCTTCCTGTGCTAACCGATGAACTGTTCGGGCGTGATATGTGTGAGGTTCAAATGGCTCTGAGCACTATGGGACTTAACTGTTGTGGTCATCAGTCCCCTAGAACTTAGAACTACTTAAACCTAACTAACCTAAGGACATCACACACATCCATGCCCGAGGCAGGATTCGAACCTGCGACCGTAGCAGTCGCGCGGTTCCGGACTGAGAGCCTAGAACCGCGAGACCACCGCGGCCGGCTATGTGTAAGTTCTGTAAAGAGAAAACCTGTAGCTATATTGTTAATTATTATTTCAAAAATAGAGTCGCTATTGTCTATATGTGGATTTGTATTTATTTCATTTGTAATCCAATCTAATTAATGTTTTTATGTGTTAATTTTCAGCTCCGCAATTAGGAGCGCAGCCATTGGCAGTAGTAATTTACAGCGGAGTTTACTAGTAGCTGGTATAAAAAATTATGAAACATTTTTCATTGAGAACAATTTTAAATGCTAAAAAATTGAGAACAAATGGCTTAAAGACGTTTATCTGAATATATTAACATGATATAAAAGGAATCGAGAGTAGCAATAGACAAATTGACTATCGTCTGTCTGCCGCCATCTTAGCAAATATATCTACGCGGTAGTTTTGAATCGAGAATTTTAACAAACATAAATGTTGTTAGATATAAATGAATGAAATAAATGTGCACCGGTGGTCCTGAATCTAAAAGAGACGATTCAACACAAATAGTGCTCCCAGCACGTAACGTATTATCAGTTTCTTATTTGCTGACGTATGAAGCCTAAATATTTCGGACGATTTACATGAAATATTTTAATAGGAGACATACGTCAGTGTTGTGCGTGGGTAGTATTTTGTGACTAAATGTTCCTTTTACTAGAGAAAAGTGCTTCCATCTTAAGTAACAGTTGTGTAAAATCTGATAAATGATATGCAATTTAGTGCCACTCACACGACTGTACTGACAACATTTCTACACAACGACAAGTGGAGATTTCTTTAGCAGGGTGACAAATATTAGCCGGGATAATCATTTTTGAGATCAGACGAATTGTTACGCTGACAATAGGTAATTGGTTATATATATATATATATATATATATATATATATATATATATATATATATATTTGAAATATCATTTATGTGTAATTATAGTCACGAAATACTATAAACCGGTTCCCCTACATTACGTACAGAGTAATGAAAAAGTAAGTAACAAAAGTGGATGAGTATAGTCCGCACAATTTGTGCTCCGTTGGAAAAAAGATAGTTTTCTGCGCACGTCATTGTCTGTGGTGTTGTATCTCCTGAATCGTGTGCCGTAAATGATATAATTTTTCAGGTACATTCCGCGTTATATGTGGATATTACCTGAAAAATAAGTATCGAAGGGAATTAGTAATAAAGAAGTAATAGACTGCAACGTCAAAGAAAAGTTTCGAAAAGTATAAAATCATGTGTAGGGAAGACCGGGTCAGGTTGGCCAACCTTCTTTCATTAATTTTTTTCATCTTGTATTTTAAATGTGTCCATTGATCTTTTTGTGCGGAAGCATTGGTACGTTGTTTCACCATCTTTAGAACTACGTAATTAAGGGTTCTCACTGTTTGTCTATTCTTACCAACAATATTTAGTACAGTAATACTACCTGTGCCAACCTACACCATCCGCGTGGCAAGTTGGCCCAGCAGTGGCGGGCAATTTGACCCATATGATTTTATCATTAATTTAGTTACGATGCTGGCTATTTAATCGAAAATATATCGATTTTTATACTTACAGTCCATTTGAATACAAATTCCTACAGCTTTCTGGCAAAAACTACAATTATGAATTGCGTTATCGTAGTTATAACAACAGT
This sequence comes from Schistocerca piceifrons, assembly GCF_021461385.2. NCBI lineage: Eukaryota > Metazoa > Arthropoda > Insecta > Orthoptera > Acrididae > Schistocerca > Schistocerca piceifrons. The sequence goes on from NC_060144.1 coordinate 172,481,485, forward strand.
TTGACAGAAAAGTATGACCACAATTTTTGTCAATCTTCGTCTGAATGTCCAATAGGATCTTCGCAGTTCAGACAATCATAAAAAAGTCCTTTGACTTGATTTTTAACAGATGTGCACACCGCTTATAACTTATACGTTGAATCCATTTCTCACCTGGATTGCTGTGAGAAAATGGTTTGACATCCAAGGTACGCAGCATCCTCACCTCCACCTTCTTCACCTTGAAGAATCTTATGAATGCTTACTTTCTTTCTGCGCGGTATTTTAGGAGATTTATCTTGACCATGACCCTTTTTTATTTTTGTTTGTTTATTTATTGTTTAAGAAAGATTTTTGCGTAGAATATGAGTATTTCTCTTTAAAGTATTTTCTTTTTTGTATGTGGAGGCTTCTTCACGTTCTATCACTCGGAGTCTCATAGTTGCTTCAGAAACATTGCCTCTTTCAGTTTTAGTTTTATAATTTCGAGTCTTCCTAAAAACAAAACGGTAGAATGACGATGTTTATATTCGAGGGATTCTATGTCCTGTCGAGAACGAGGCTATTAGAGGACTACATTCAAAGACACACGTAGTTTTGATACTTGAAAATATATGTTCTTCAACATCTCATAAGTAATAAATTCAAAAATATATTACAGCCATTGTAGCTGGATACCTGAACACAAGTTAAGAGTTTTGAAGAAACCGGTTTAAAATAAATGCAAGAACAATTTGCTTCCGCACAATTGCACTGGATTTGATGTAGTCATCGATTACGTTGTACCTATTAAAGTTGATAAGATTATTTACTTACAAAAAGACAGCGGGACAGGTTGGCCATCTGCGCCGACGTTCCCCTACTTAGTGGGCCATTATGGTACATCTCCATATTGGAATTACATTAGCTCGTTTACAAAAACGTTTTAAACATTTATCGCCGTATGCAGTATCGCCGCATACAGTATCTAACTGCACCGACGAGTTTGTGGAAAGACGCCACTATTGTTGCCACCAATCTCCATGGGAGGTTGCGTATACTAACAACAGTTGAACGGAATGGTACCAACTGGCCTTTGTGCCCCTATGGCCAACGTACTCCGGTCTGCGCTAAGGTTTGATGGAAGGTACTGAGTATTCTCGTTCTCAAATACTGAATGAATATTGTCTGGGTAATTTGCACGATGTGCCTCACAGTTTCTAACTTTAATGCTTCACTTATTGTGCCGAAAAAATGGCACTGAGCACTATGCGACTTAACTTCTGAGGTCATCAGTCGTCTAGAACTCAGAACTAATTAAACCTAACTAACCTGAGGACGTCACACATATCCATGCCCGAGAAAGGATTCGAACCTGCGCCCGTACCGGTCGCTCGGTTCCAGACCGTAGCGCCTAGAACCGAACGTCCACTCCGGCCGGCTATTGTGCTGAAACTTAAACGTACGATTATAACTGTTAGTGAGTAGATTATGACAATATTTAAAAATTTTAAATTCGGCCAATGACTATACGAAACCTTGAAGATCAAATTGTAGCTGCTCCTGGAAGCCATTAGATAGACAATCTGCACCTGGAGGAGCGTGATCGGGTGATAGTTTCAGCCTTTCAGTACGATTAATATAGGGAACCTGAAACAGAAGTTCACGCTTACATACCCTGATGGACTTCGGCAGTAATGAGCGCCACGAGGGGAAGAGAATTGTTCCCGTAGAGTGCTGTTGAGGTTCAGCACCGCAGCGGACGGGTCGCGCGTCACTGCATACGAATCGCTCCAGCGCCGGGTCGCCCTGTATTCGTCCATTTGCAAGTCAGATCGCCGAGCGAGAAACATTGCCGTGTTCCCTTCTGTTGGCGGGCGCCTAGCAATTGCACGCGATGCACGAAATGTGGTTTACCTGCCACCGCGGCCGAAGTGCTTAGTGCGGAGTAGTTGCAGGGCAAAGGTCTTCGTTCAGACTAAATTGGAAACCTAAGGCAGACTCATGAATTCCCCAACACTTTGGAGAACAATGGGTAAACCTAATGATCCTCGCAAACGACATATGGAAAACATGTGCACACATTTCTGTACTAAAAACATGTGCATACATTTCTGTACTATTTGTGTCTATTAGAAAGCTTCGTATACTGCTCCGCAAAGCTTAAAGTCGAGCTGCCGGCCGGAGTGGCCGTGCGGTTCTAGGCGCTACAGTCTGGAACCGAGCGACCGCTACGGTCGCAGGTTGGAATCCTCCCTCTGGCATGGATGTGTGATGTCCTTAGGTTGTTGTTGTGGTCTTCAGTCCTGAGAATGGTTTGATGCAGCTCTCCATGCTACTCTATCCTGTGCAAGCTGCTTCACCTCCCAGTACGTACTGCAGCCTACATCCTTCTGAATCTGCTTAGTGTATTCATCTCTTGGTCTCCCTCTACGATTTTTACCCTCCACGCTGCCCTCCAATACTAAATTGCTGATCCCTCGATGTCTCAGAACATGTCCTACCAACCGATCCCTTCTTCTAGTCAAGTTGTGCCACAAGCTCCTCTTCTCCCCAATTCTATTCAATACCTCCTCATTAGTTGTGTGATCTACCCACCTAATCTTCAGCATTCTTCTGTAGCACCACATTTCGAAAGCTTCTATTCTCTTCTTGTCCAAACTATTTATCGTCCACGTTTCACTCCCATACATGGCTACACTCCATACAAATACTTTCAGAAACGACTTCCTGACATTTAAATCTATACTCGATGTTAACAATTTTTTCTTATTCATAAACGTTTTCCTTGCCATTACCAGTCTACATTTTATATCCTCTCTACTTCGACCATCATCAGTTATTTTGCTCCCCAAATAGCAAAACTCCTTTACTACTTTAAGTGTCTCACTTCCTAATCTAATCCCCTCAGCATCAACCGACTTAATTCGACTACATTCCATTATCCTCGTTTTGCTTCTGTTGATGTTCATCTTATACCCTCCTTTCAAGATACTGTCCATTCCGTTCAACTGCTCTTCCAAGTCCTTTGCTGTCTCTGACAGAATTACAATGTCATCGGTGAACCTCAAAGTTTTTATTTCTTCTCCATGGATTTTAATACCTACTCCGAACTTTTCTTTTGTTTCCTTTACTGCTTGCTCAATATACAGATTGAATGACATCGGGGATAGGCTACAACCCTGTCTTACTCCCTTCCCAGCCACTGCTTCCCTTTCATACCCCTCGACTCTTATAACTGCCATCTGCTTTCTGTACAAATTGTAAATAGCCGTTCGCTCCCTGTATTTTACCACTGCCACCTTCAGCATTTGAAAGAGAGTATTCTAATCAATATTGTAGAAATGTAGATTCGCCTTTCCTTAATCTAAGATAAGTCGTAGGGTCAGTATTGCCTCACGTGTTCAACATTTCTACGGAATCCAAACTGATCTTCCCCGAGGTCGGCTTCTATCAGTTTTTCCATTCGTTTGTAAGGAATTCGCGTTAGTATTTTGCAGCTGTGACTTATTAAACTGATAGTTCGGTAATTTTCACATCTGTCAACACCTACTTTCCTTGGGGTTGGAATCATCATCATCAGTACCTTCCATCATCCTTAGGTTAGTTAGGTTTAATTAGTTCTAAGTTTTAGGCCGACTGATGACCTCAGAAGTTAAGTCGCATAGTACTCAGAGCCATTTGAACCATTTGAACTTAAAGTCGAGCTACGTAAAGTAGCATAACATATTTAGTTTTCTCTGGAAATGAATATAAGGGAGGGAGCCTGTTGCCAGAGGTCTACCACTGGTGCACAGTAAGTCGGCCGTAATACGGCTTTACGTCGCAGTGACTATGGCGCCAACGGCGCTGACCCTACAACACGAGGCAGTTGAATGAACGGGAAAAGACAGTGTGTGTCAATCAGCTTGCAGCTGTGGTACACTGTGATGGTGTTCTTGATTAAACGTAGGCCGGAGGCTACATCTGGATGACTTCAATTGCGGAAGAATCGTCGAAAAACTGGAAGATGGACGAAGTGTGAGGCGTCCAAAGGAGGGGAGGTAGTTGACCACGGTAAGCTACAGCAGCAGACTACCGCTACGTTGTGCAACAGGCAAGAAAGAACCCACGTGCAACAGCGAAACAACGGGCGCAATTACAATTACATTTAAAGAACTGCAAGGTACGCATTTTCACTCTCAACAGTGGCATGATAACTACGTGGAGATTGTGTCTTTGACCGACAATCGGTACACTGTGTTCCGTCGACAGCCGCTCATTGGCGGCAGTGCTTGCGATTGTGTCAAGAGCGTGGATGTGGCACTGACAAGGTGAGAGGGAAATGTGCTCTTTTCGTGTGAGAGCAGATGCAGTCTTAGTAGTGAGCCGTACACTGCTTGTGTCCATGCCATTTATTGTTTGTCATCTTCTATTACGGTATTGTACCCTAGTTTTCTTATTCCATTTACTGGCGTCACTTCCTGCCTTATTTGCCCGTGAGCGGCAGCAGCAGCGCGTATCGATAAGTGCACTGTCGTGCCATCTCTGGAGTGATCGACAGTATTTCCGGGTCGTCGTGTGTCTGGAAGTCAGCTGGAGGCGGACCAGGAGTGCAGTTCAGACGCAGCAGCAGTGAAGTCGGGAACGGAGCGCCGATGATACGCCGACAGCCAGTGCTCGCCGACCGCCGGCGACACACATGAACTGTCCGACGGAGGGAGATTGGAGCGGGACGACCATTGGTTAGTCATTCGGTTGGTCGTCTCATCGGCCGACGTGTATCTGGCCCTTTCGCCGTTTCCGGGCTTGGGCAGTCGGTCGGTTGGCGCAGAGCAGCGAAGAGGTCCCCGTCGCGCGAAGTCGGGCCGGAGCAGCTGGCGGCATGCTTGAGCGATTGGAGTTGTGAGGCGCTTCTTGCGAGGGTTACGAGGTTCGCCGCCCACCGATCTTGGACTCCAAAGTTGAGTGCTCACTTAACATACTATCAAGCCTCAACTGCTATCACTTCTCTTCGTTTGATCCCATTTGTTGCTTTCTGCGAGGTTCCCGCGAGCAACGACGTGTGTGCATTGAAGTCGGCTAGAATAGCAGCCGTTTTCTTGGATAGGGTTAACATAATTTAGCTCACTCCTTCATTAATGAAGTGCACCAGTGGTATCTTCTGCGTTGTGGCCGTTAACGTTCTGGTTACCTGCCGCGGGCACTGACGTAGTTTTAGGCAGTGTATTTTCCTTGTCGTGTTGTTGCTGTCCAGCACGGCGTGTAGTTCGACAGCTGAGGTGTGTTGGTAGTTTTGGGCGTTTATTCTGACTTGGCTGGATTGGGCACCAGTATCCAGAACGTTGTGCTATTGACGTCTTGTTGTCGTTTTGCGCGTCGGGTGGAGCAGAACTGATTTTGTTGGTTGGTATGTCGGCTGTCCTTCGGTTGTGTTGCCTTCCGATTAAGAGCTTGTCGGCCTGGCTGCCTGCCTCACCTAAATGTGTGTTAGTGTTACTTCCCAGGCCGACCCTTGGATCCTTCTGAGCGCCACTCCTTGTGTTTTACATAGTGAATTCCTTTTAGTCTTCGGTACTCTGTGTGGCCTTCAGCCGATTTTTAGCTTATTAAAATTGTAAGCTTTTCTTCTCTTTAGGCTTTACGCCGTGAAATTGTTTTCCCCGTGGTGTGTGGCCTTCAGCCGAGTTTTAAACTCTCTTAAAATCTTGCTCTTGCCGCTAAGCCATAACATGGTTATTTTTTTGGGTATGAGGCCTTCAGCCGAGTTTGCATGAAATGTTTTAAGCTAAAGCCCTCAACTTTTTCTAATTGAAAGCTCTTCTTCCTAGGCCTTAAGCCGTAAAATTGTTTTGACATGGTGTGTGGCTTTCAGCCGAGTTTTAATCTCTCTTAAATAAAAATTTCAAAATTTTGGTCTTGCCCTTAAGTCATAAGATTGTTATTCTCTAGTATGTGGCCTTCAGCTGGGTTTTAATCATTCGTAAACTAAAAATTTTAATCCTTGATCTAGCCTTATGTCATAACATTGTTATTCTTTAGTATGAGTCCTTCAGCCGAGTTTGCATGAAATGTTTTAAGCGAAGGCCCTTATCCTGTTGAACTGAAAGCCCTTTTTCCTAGGCTTAAGCCGTTAAATTGTTTGGTTGAAATGCGGCCTTCAGCCGGGTTTCAGCCTATGTATAATTAACATTGAAATATTGGTTCTGACCTTAAGCCGTAACACTGCTCTTGCTTAATGTGTGGCTTTCAGCCTATTTTTATGGAAGATTTTTTTTTTTTCTGAAAGAAGTGAAACTTCCAGAAGAACTCCTGTACCTCAGTTTCTTGCTTAGGCCTTGGACCTTGGATTTTCCCATGTGGTTTTCAGCCGATTTAAATCAAATCAAAGGAGCTCTTTCGTTAAAAACCTTGTCAGTTTTTAATTCTTGCTTATGTTATTGTGTGTTTTAACTAATAAAATTTATATGTTGAACGTAACTGACAGCAACTTATTTTGGCCCCTTTCCACAAATATAACCTCACCCGCTGTGTTCTGCTAGTCCAGGGATTTCAAGTAGTGATTGTGGATCTATCCTCCTATGGCAACAGGTGGGAACAGGTACTGCACCCAGGAACATAGTCGAAAATGAACGTTCTGGTGCACTAGATGTTACGCTGCTCATGTTACATGAGCGTAATGACCTCCAGGTCTATGAGTATGGTATACTCACCGATCAATGTCATTTTACCATGGGATCGACCTGTTCACCCAAACTGATCATATAACTTTTGGCAGTATAGCAACGTTGCGTAGTATCCGGGTGGCCCATGGAATACCACTATTCAGCTGCCCTAATTCCAACTGAAATCGCGCCTCTTTCAGCGTAAACTCGGCCAGTAGTTGGAAACAGTGTGAAAAAGTCTCATCCGACTGATTGACTTTCTTCTCCACATTTGTGTTTTGAGCAATGCATTAGGCACTGACTTCATTTTTATGGTTGACAATACGCCGATCGCAAAGAAAAGAGCAGATGGAGGACCTCTAGGAAGGAGAGGGTGTTGGGCGAATGGACTGGCCTGGCCGGTCCCCAGACTGAAATCCGACCTTGTCTGTCCGGTGCAAACCACTTTATCCCTCCATACCTGCAAAAAAAAAAAAAAAAAAAAACATATTTTACACAATTGAAATGGAGAACGAACAAATGATTGTATCCACAGATCGGTACGTTTCATAAAAAGGGTATACTTCGACCACTGGTCACTTTGACCACGCATACACGAAAAGTTTTGCACCTCTCTGTAATTTTAGTTGGGTGGTTGTGTATACTGTTTGATGGTAAAGTTCCATCAATGTATGCTACATGGCAACATGTAGTTCCGCTATTACTGCGCAAAAATTGACGAGCCTGTTGCTACTTATATGCGACTTATAATTGTACACGAAAAAGTGTGTCGAAATCTGGTTGTGAAAAATCCACCGGTATCATTTAACTGCAAAGCCATCGATGTTTCCAACAGTATCGTCTGTGTTACGATTAATTATCAGAACAGATCACTGATTAGTTTTTTGTTCACGCATATATATATATATATATATATATATATATATATATATATATATATATATATATATACTACGATTTCTGATGTAACGTGCACGATTTCTCTGTTTTCGGGTTGCTCTGACCACTAGTCACTGTTGCCACGGAATTACAGAATTGTATGTAGATACACAATTCATTAAATACTGTTGATGCCAATGACAGTGCGGAACTAAGGAACACAAACATTAATCATCAGTATACAGACGAAGCTCCTTTATAATGGTTAACATGGCTACAACTAAGAAAAACATATGTCAGTCATGTACTGCTAAAATAGCAAGCTGTTGTGGTTCAGGCAGTGATTCAGATATAACGTTTAATGTCAAATATCTCTGGAAACAAGGAATGGAGTTTGTTTGGCAACAACTATCAGATGTTGACTCAATAAATGAACAACAGATAATCTAACTAACTGCACCAGATGTTTTGAAACGAGCGTTTAGGTTGATAGTGGATAAAACTAAAGGTATTACGCTTAACTAAATTCGAGCTATGTATGTGGTACTCCATCCTAGAATTTTTCATTATATTTATAGTACTGACTATCGGTCACACAGTATAGGCCGATCAATGTATTCCCAGATCCATGTCTAACTTTGAACACCAATATTTTGTTCCATTACTTCCTCTGTATTTTAGAAAATGTATTGTACTAATTATTATGTAATGCTTTCACATGTTCACGAACATCAATATCAAAGAAGTTAAATAAGTCATGGAATCACATTTTAATCTAAAAATCGGTCAAAGTGTACCATGTTTACGGCCCGTGTTAATAAAATAATATCCGTTTCAGCGTCGAACCACGTATGAACAACAATGTTGTGGCGCACGACGAATAATTTTCGAGGAGAACACTGGCTGAAGAAGAAATACCAACTGCCAGGAGGTGGTGAAAACTTCTGCGAAGTGAATGTGCGTGTTTTGTTGGAGCCGCGGCGTCTTGCGAGAGGAGAAGTGGGGCGGAGCTAAAACTCAAAGTGGTGTCGCCGCAGCTATCTTGGGCACGGCGCAAATAACTACGCTTTGATCACCGCCAAAGCGGGGAGCCGGCTAGCCGTCCGCAGACGAACGCAATTTGCTCAGCTCGCAGAGTGCCTCACTCGCAAACTGCTCTGGAGGAGTTCCAGCGCCTCGTTCCAGTGTGGCTTCTGGGAACGTCCGGCCTGCTCGGCGCGCTGCTGCGGCTTTCGGCGAACACCCGGAGCCATCTGTACATTTCTAATGAGGTGCATCAAAGCGTCGTGGCTCTAAGGTCTTAGTCGCAAGCGTAAATCATCATTAATTCAACGGTTGTTTCCACAGACAGATAAAAATAAGCCGTTGATACACTTCCTTGTCTTCTAAATTCTACGTCTCGTAATGTTATGTGAGCCCCACTGCCCCTTTTTTTTAACAAATTTGTGTCTGATTTAATTTTGAGTACCTCAGAAATTATACCGTAAATACCGTAAATGTAAATTTGATTCAAAAAGTACTTGAAGTGAAGTGAAGCGCAGCTGGACAGCAACAAACTCTTTAGCGCGCAATCCCTGCAACGATAGTAGTTGTGAATCTTTGAGTATGGACTCTAAAAAAAAAAAGACAATTGAGTATTAAAAAAAAGAGAACTGTTACTCTGTATCTTGTGAAAGGACGTGTTGCTAGGCCGTCGCTCAGATCGTATTGTTACATTTAATGAAAATTGATATTTTAATGAAAAAACCGAGTGAAGTATGTGTAAGAGTTGCCAAACATTTATGCATACAAATTTTCTGGAAGTGAAGAATAGAAAATATTTTGTTTATGGAAAAGGAGGTGAACTTCATTGTCGTCGCCGTCTATCAATCGACAGAATTGTAAGTGTACAAATTTCACTAAAATACAGGAAAAGAAATGCATTCTCCATAGTTTTCATTCAATAAGTAACAACCTCTCATAATTTCTTAATTACAGTAATTGGATCATGTTCTTGTACAATAGCATGCCGCAGAACTCCACTGACCAATTTTGATGTAGCAGGACGTGTAGTTTGAAGGAAGTTTGTGTGTTAAGCAATCTCCTTTTTTCACGAAAAGCAGATTGCTGTTTGATCTTATTTACTTACAACAGTGGTCCCTTAGGTATGAAAAGCTACGAAAACTTGGACTCAAAGCAATCCGCAATACGGCCAGGTAACTAACAGAGTCGTATTTTAAACCTTTAAGAACAACAACTTCTTCCAAATTGTAATACGTCACCAACTGGTGCAGAAGCTGATCATTCAAGGAGGCAGTAACAAAAATTCAGGTACCAGTTACGACTTAAAGTAAAAATCTCAATCAAAAATCTCTCTCTCCAAACACATATATAAATATTCACATTACTAAGATAAAAGTCATTTTATAATCTGCACTCTGCAAGCAACCTGATGGCGTGCGGTAGAGAGTACTCAGAGTACAGCTATCACAGCACCTTTGTCAGAATCTATTCGCGAATGGTACGCGCAAAGAACTACTGCTGGTAAGCCTCAGCATCAGATGGAATTAATTTTTTTTCATCATGAGCCATTTGTTGAGCCATTTGTTGAGCCATTTGAGGAAGGAAGTACCGTGTTGTCAAACTCTTCTTCGAAGTGCGTTCTCGGAATTTTAACAGTATACCTCTTACAAGGAAACATTTCCAAGCGTCAATAAAAGATCTTGATGAATCTTGGTGGGTGTGTACAGGGGATGCAATACGTATATTTTTGTTTGCGTCCGATTTCACTTTTAGGGAGTAAAACACACCACTAAATATAATTGCCATATTATGTTTCGAGGAAATATCATCAAAAAGTTGACGTGTAAGTAATTTATTGAAACCTGTTCAATCAAATTTTGTAATAACTTGCAATTTTTCGAAAATACCTCCCCATGATTAATTAATTATGGAAAATGAAAACTTTTATTACAATATAAATTAAAGAATCTTTCAAGTTACATACGTCCCCATGTAACAAAATTGGTTCCTGAAACACAATTTTTGAAAATAAGTAGTTCACAATATACTGTCAGAGTGTTTTCAACAGACCTAACTAAAATACCTAAATACTCATTATTAGCCTAGTTATTTATTTTGCTTATATGTGTTTTATGTTTTAAACTGTTATCTTACTTTTGCATGATATAAAGAGAACCACCTGTAACAATTTAAAATCTTGCTGGCTCTGTTTTACATTGTGTTATCCATGTGAAGAAATTTCGTTCATTGTATTTGCATGGTGATAGAAAACATTACGATCTAAGCATTTATATCTGTATTGTCATTATTGTAATAATGAGTTACTTCTTACTTTTGATTAACGAAGTACACATATGTTAAATGGTAAATTAAAAAAAAAAAAAACAAAAAACAAAACAAGAACAATGTAAACCGTAAAATAACGATGTAAAACATAAAACAAATGTAAGTAAATAAATAAATAGACTCATAAATTATGTTTAGATATTTTAGTCAGGTATATTAAAATATTCTGAAAGCTCATTGTGTACAGCGTATTTTACAGAACTGATATTTCAGAAACCAGCTTTGTTACACATGGATGAATGTAGCTTGAAAGCTTCTACAATTTATGTCGTAACATAAGTTTCTACTTTTCATAATTAATTGTTGGTGGTGAGGTATTTTCGAAAAATTTCAAGTTGTTACAAAATTCGATTATACTGTTTTCGAGAACGTTAGTTATAGATCAACTCCTGTGGGAGAAACATCTTTTATGTATCGTCGTTACACATTAGAAACAAAATTAGTCGCAAACAAAAAAACACTTATTGCATTATTTCGTCCCCTCTAACACCTGCCAAGTTTCATCAAGATCGTTTATTGACACTTGGGAGAGTTCACTTGTTAGTGAGGCACGGCGTTTCTCTTAATCCAGCCATCGCGCAGTTTAAGGTCTGAAAGACACGAAAGGTCACTTGGGGCATCAAATTGAGAGGGGTACCAAGAATTCCCATGTGCAAAACTTGTATAAAGGGTGTATTGTAAATTGTCAGAGGTGAAAATATACAATAATAATAAAAAGAACTTCCAGTAAACATGGGTTCATAAACAAACAGTTTGCCAAATAATTGCAAATGTGAGGCTATGAGCCGCCACTGAATCTTCACAAATTATCAGATTGTATATTCCACACCTGTTCCTCAAGAAATGGGCCGATTTCAACCAGACTTGATACATGTATCACTTACTGTCTGAAAAGAATCGCTATTAGGGTAAAAACCACCCCTCTATCAGAGGAGTGTGGGTGGGGGGTAAAAAAGTAGCGTATCCCACGACGTGTGGAAACGAATATTATAGTCAAATGGCTCAAATGGCTCTGAGCACTATGGGACTCAACTTCTCAGGTCATCAGTCCCCTATAACTTAGAACTACTTAAACCTAACTAACCTAAGGACATCACACATATCCATGTCCGAGGCAGGATTCGAACCTGCGACCGTAGCGGTCGCGCGGTTCCAGACTGAATACTATAGTCATCCGGTATTTGAGAATGGTAGCACTTAGCGACTTGCAACAAACTTTACACGTTATTTCAAACCTTTTTCTCACTGACGATCGACACATAACACTGAAAGAAAAAAATTATGCCTTACCACATTTTCACTGTTCATACAGTAGGACTGCAGCGCAAAGCATGAAGTTCCTTTTTTTTTTTTTAATAATAACTGTATTAGTGGCACATTTTTCATGCAGTAATCACATATACAAGTGAATGTACCTGAAAAATTACGTCTTTGTCCACACCTTCTTCAAGAGATACGACCAACATACTAATGGGGTGGGGATGGCAACGTGGTGGTGGAGATGGAGTGGGGAGTAGAAGATAGACAGAGCGACGGGGAAGGAACCTATGGACCAAGAGTGTGGATGAAGCACGCAGGCTGAGAGGGGGTGGGAGGAGAAGCACGTAGACAAAGGGACAGATGAACAGAGAGAGGGGCCAGAGGACCTAGAGAGAGAATGGGAGGTGGGGGTGGTGGGCAGAGGGGAAGCTGAAGATGTTCAGAGAGGGAGAAGGAGATGGACAGAGAAAGGGGTAAGCAGGCAATGGACTTACAGGAGGTTGTAATAAATACAAACCCGGGCAACGTCAGGTAGGCAACTAGTTCTCTTATGAATATTGTCGTAGTTAGTACAAATTCTTTAGGAATGTAAACTTTTCGACCAAACTCACATCCAATGGGCTCGTCGAAGGCCTATCTTAACAAGACATACAAAATTGCTCCATCACATTACATGTTACAATTTGTGTTCCACATTTCATCCTCACATGCATTTGACAATAAAATATTTCTCCTTCGTATCACACACAAAGACGTCTTTTCCACAACTATTCCAACTGGAACAGTTTTTAAAAGAGAGGTACCATACCCTGTCTGACAAGAAGGTGAAGCATCAGGAAGACATGGTAAGATACCAATGTATCTTTGTGAATGAATACACCATAGGTGGGTGAGTAAATGATAAGAGTTACAATTCTCTGAGTCAGGTAGATTGGCCTACACAGTTCTTTAGTGTTGTTCATGTTTAATGTTGTTGGCAGGCATGGTAGGATATGTACGGGACGCGAATAGTGTCAGACATTGAGTGACCACTGTTAAGACCACAGAGGTACTGCGAACTCCTACGAGGCAGCGTTTTCATAACCTGACAGAGTTTGAAAGGGACCTCATTGTGGGTCATCACATTGCTAGCTGGTCGAATAGTGCAATATCGAGATTCGTGGAGCATTCGGATGTCACACTGCCCCGATGTGGGACTGCCTTGGAGGATGATAGGGGGCATACAAGACGTCAAGGTTCTGCTCGAACACGTCTCACCACCACAGGAGCGGATCGCTGTACTGTGCACCAGGCACATTGTATCCCCCTCACATCCGCGAATGCCTTCTCAGAAACACTAATAGACTCCCTTATACACTCCTGGAAATTGAAATAAGAACACCGTGAATTCATTGTCCCAGGAAGGGGAAACTTTATTGACACATTCCTGGGGTCAGATACATCACATGATCACACTGACAGAACCACAGGCACATAGACACAGGCAACAGAGCATGCACAATGTCGGCACTAGTACAGGGTATATCCACCTTTCGCAGCAATGCAGGCTGCTATTCTCCCATGGAGACGATCGTAGAGATGCTGGATGTAGTCCTGTGGAACGGCTTGCCATGCCATTTCCACCTGGCGCCTCAGTTGGACCAGCGTTCGTGCTGGACGTGCAGACCGTGTGAGACGACGCTTCATCCAGTCCCAAACATGCTCAATGGGGGACAGATCCGGAGATCTTGCTGGCCAGGGTAGTTGACTTACACCTTCTAGAGCACGTTGGGTGGCACGGGATACATGAGGACGTGCATTGTCCTGTTGGAACAGCAAGTTCCCTTGCCGGTCTAGGAATGGTAGAACGATGGGTTCGATGACGGTTTGGATGTACCGTGCACTATTCAGTGTCCCCTCGACGATCACCAGTGGTGTACGGCCAGTGTAGGAGATCGCTCCCCACACCATGATGCTGGGTGTTGGCCCTGTGTGCCTCGGTCGTATGCAGTCCTGATTGTGGCGCTCACCTGCACGGCGCCAAACACGCATACGACCATTATTGGCACCAAGGCAGAAGCCACTCTCATCACTGAAGACGACACGTCTCCATTCGTCCCTCCATTCACGCCTGTCGCGACACCACTGGAGGCGGGCTGCACGATGTTGGGGCGTGAGCGGAAGACGGCCTAACGGTGTGCGGGACCGTAGCCCAGCTTCATGGAGACGGTTGCGAATGGTCCTCGCCGATACCCCAGGAGCAACAGTGTCCCTAATTTGCTGGGAAGTGGCGGTGCGGTCCCCTACGGCACTGCGTAGGATCCTACGGTCTTGGCGTGCATCCGTGCGTCGCTGCGGTCCGGTCCCAGGTCGACGGGCACGTGCACCTTCCGCCGACAACTGGCGACAACATCGATGTACTGTGGAGACCTCACGCCCCACGTGTTGAGCAATTCGGCGGTACGTCCACCCGGCAACCCGCATGCCCACTATACGCCCTCGCTCAAAGTCCGTCAACTGCACATACGGTTCACGTCCACGCTGTCGCGGCATGCTACCAGTGTTAAAGACTGCGATGGAGCTCCGTGCGCCACGGCAAACTGGCTGACACTGACGGCGGCGGTGCACAAATGCATGCGCAGCTAGCGCCATTCGACGGCCAACACCGCGGTTCCTGGTGTGTCCGCTGTGCCGTGCGTGTGATCATTGCTTGTACAGCCCTCTCGCAGTGTCCGGAGCAAGTATGGTGAGTCTGACACACCGGTGTCAATGTGTTCTTTTTTCCATTTCCAGGAGTGTACAATTTGTGTCGTCTCACACCACTGGTGGAAGCCCAGCCCCAGCCAGATTAGGGAATCACCATCCCGTGCATAAGCTACCGTTAGTACCACAACACGAATTGCTGTGTTCTACATCTACATCTACATACATACTCCGCAATCCACCATACGGTGCGTGGCGGAGGGTACCTCATACCACAACTAGCAACTTCTCTCCCTGTTCCACTCCCAAACAGAATAAGGGAAAAATGACTGCCTATATGCCTCTGTACGAGCCCTAATCTCTCTTATCTTATCTTTGTGGTCTTTCCTCGAAATGTAAGTTGGCGGCAGTGAAGTTGTGCTGCAGTCAGCCTCAAATGCTGTTTCCCTAAATTTCCTCAGTAGCGATACACGAAAACAACGCCTACTTTCCTCTAGAGACTCCCACCCGACTTCCTGAAGCATTTCCGTAACACTCGCTCTTTGAAGTAATGACGTGTCTGAGAAGCATGGAATGCTGATAAATGGTGTCGCACTGCGTTCGACAATTAATCGCAGTCCTGCGCTATCTGAATGACCACGGTTGGTCAACACAGTGGCAACGTGCGAAGAAGTTCCATTCTTCCAATGTTTTGGAGAGGCACAGTGGTGTTACTCCTGGCGTGATGGTGTGAGGAGCCGTCGCGTACGACTTCACATCATGGCCGGTACTGATTGAGGAAAGTCTGACAACGCTTGTTTAAGTGACGAACTTCCTGTGACCTCAGGTTTACCAATACGGCAGCGCTCTTCCACATATTGGAGTGTTTCAGTTAACAGGGTGCTTAATGCTGAGATACTCTTGCGGCCAGCAACACCCTAGATCTCTCCCCGATAGAACTTGTGTGGGACCAGTTCGGGCGTCAACTCCGACTCATTGTCAGTACTCGGTATATCAAGGACCAGTTACAACAGCGCTGGGCCAGCTTTCCTCAAGAGAGGATTAAACGGCTTTATGACACCCATCACTACCGTATCAGTGGATGCGTCCAGTCCAGAGCTGACCAGTCTCATACTGATACGAAAACCCATACTGCCAAGTTAGTTGTAAATTTGACTCAGTTTCATAATCACTACACTGACATCACATGTCCTCTTAACCCAGGAATTTTCATTCCGTTACCTCTTCCCCTTCTGTGAGCTTTATTTCCTTCCCAGCAGTGCATTTTAATTGAAAATGCAACCAAGTGAGAAGTTTTCAATTCTATTGAACTGCAAAGAGAAAATCTTGCTTTGAACTTATGTTTTCGCAATATGTTATCGAAAAACCTAAATAATTAAAAAACGATTTCAGTCCCACAGATTTAGATTGTTTTGTTTGCTGAACTCATGCAGTGTTCTTACTTTTTCGCTCCATGCTTTGCTAACAAGCACATATTTTTGTTAATTTCGGTTTGGTTTTATAGTATATAGTACTTACGTGAAATTAGCGTGACTTAAGTTTGTTGCCTGCAGTCAATTCTCGTTTGGATGCGCTCTACCACCTGAGGGACACCGGGTGTTCGTCATAGTTCAACAGCCCACCATATGCAAGAACAAGAAACACTCCAGGTTGCGTGATTTCTCGCGTTCTCATCCGCGCTTCCGACGCATTCGCTTGTTTCATGTGCATATTTCTGTGACGTCAGCACTGTACAGAAATTAATTTTCACACGCAGTAAGGTGGAAAAGCCTCTTTTCTGAGGGGTTCAGTTTTATGTTGGTACTCTTTCGTTTCCGGTTGTTTGTGTTGCAGCTAACATGACTTTTCAGCGAGCTGAAATGAAAATTCCTCTGAACATGGACGCGTATAAAAAAGAGAGAACGACAGAAGAGGGAATGGAAAAGAGCTAAACAAAGGAAGAGAGAGAGGGAGAAAGATTGGAGGAGAGAGAAAGAGAGAGAGAGAGAGAGAGACGGGGAGATACAACGAGAGCAAGAGGAAGATGAAGACTAAATGTCGTGTAACAGATGATGATGATGATGATGATGATGATGTTTCGTTTGTGGGGCGCACAACTGCGCGGTCATCAGCGCCCGTACAGAGTCCCAATTTTTTTACAGTCCAAATTTTTTCACAGTCCATTCTAGTCACGGCCACAATGATGATGATGACATGATAACACAAACACTCAGTCCCCGGGCAGAGAAGATCCCCAATCAGTCCGGGAATCGAACCCGAGACCCCGTGATACAGAGGCAGCAACGCTCGCCACTAGACCACGAATTGCAGACACACCTCGTGCAACAGGTTATAGTGTGCGAATAACAGTCCATTGCACAAAATGATTAGCTCATTCTTATCCTATGTTCCACTTCTGTTCTCCTAGAACATATCGGACCTTTTGAGTGAGCAGCAGTTTAAAGAAAAACGAGGAAACGTTTATCTTTTGGGCTACATATCATATCATCCAATACTAAAAGAGTTCGTATGATCAGTTTGCAACTTATGTGCTACGTTCCACAGCGAAGAATATTACGAGTCCTATGATTAGAGAGAGCAGAAAAATACTGCAAGATGTGAATGAATGCCACTTATTCAAGCAGTTGCAACAGTAGGTGTTTGGATTTCAGTATGCGAAGAATTCGAAATGAGCAGTCTGTAAAGCGCTTTAGAGCTCGTAGGTTCCGCTGGCTCCCACCACTGCGACTGGCTGTTTGGCGGGACACAATTCACTTACATTACTTTTGTTAATGTTATTATAATCGTTATTGTTACTCTTTATCTTGCTGATAGGAATAACTACGGCACTGCACCACACAAGTGGCTCGTAGTGAAATTACGTGCTTATGGAGTATCGTCTCTGTTATGTGACTGGATTTGTGATTTCCTGTCAGAGAGATGACAGTTCGTAGTAATTGACAGAAAGTTATCGAGTAAAACAGAAGTGATTCCTGGCGTTCCCCAAGGTAGTGTTATAGGCCCCTTGCTGTTCCTTATCTATATAAACGATTTGGGAGACAATCTGAGCAGCCGTCTTCGGTTGTTTGCAGATGACGCTGTCGTTTATCGACAAATAAAGTCATCGGAAGATCAAAAAAACTGCAAAGAGATTTAGAAGAAATATCGGAATGGCGCGAAATGTGGCAGTTGACCCTAAATAACGAAAAGTGTGAGGTCATCCATATGAGTGCTAAAAGGAACTCGTTAAACTTCGGCTACAAGATAAATAAGTCTAATCTAAAAGCCGTAAATTCAACTAAATACCTAGGTATTACAATTACGAACAACTTAAATTGGAAGTAACACATAGAAAATGTTGTGGGGAAGGCTAACTAAAGACTGCGTTTTATTGGCAGAACACTTAGAAAATGTAGCAGATCTACTAAGGAGACAGCCTACACTACGCTTGTCCGTCCTCTCTTACAATACTGCTGCGCGGTGTGGGATCCTTACTAGATAGGACTGACGGAGTACATTGGAAAACTTCAAACAAAGCAAGCACATTTTGTACTATCGCGAAATATGGGAGAAAGTATCATAGAAATGATACAGGATTTCGGCTGTAAATCATTAAAAGAAAGGCGTTTTTCGTTGCGACGGAATCTTCTCACGAAATTCCAATTACCAACTTTCTCCTCTGAATGCGAAAATATTTTGTTGACGCCGATCTACATAGGGAGGAACGATCACCACGATAAAATAAGGGAAATCAGAGCTCGTTCGGAAAGATACAGGTGTTCATTCTTTCCGGGTGCTATATGAGAGTGGAATAATAGAGAATTGTGAAGGTGGTTCGATGAACCCACTTCCAGGCACTTAAATGTGATTTTCAGAGTATCCTAGCAGATCCATATGGCATCGAAAGAAAAATAACAGCGGAGATAGAAGATATTACTGTCTCTCGTTATTATAAGAGGCGATCAAAAAGTTTTCGTATGGTTGTTGGTGCGTATATATAACATAACTTGTCCAGGATGCAGGTATATAAGTACCGTCATGTAGGAAAGGAATCAGTGTGGCAGTCGTGTCTTTCTGAGGATGCGTGCCGGAAATGCGGATACCTGAACTATAGCGATGTTATCATCAAATGCGTCCAGACAGGACCAACGTGCTGTTATTCTTGTTTTGGCTGCCAAAACTCAACACCGCCAGACATGGAGAATGAGGAATGTATACAGGGCAACGAGTATGCGGAATACTGCGATAAGGGTTGCTGCTGCTGCTTCATGATGACGCACGTCCCCATGTCACAAATGTCGGAACACAAATGTGGGGGCACTCGAGCTCCCGTCCTATAGTACCGACCTCTCCCCATACAATTGTTACCCTTGAAGGGTAGACGATTCCCGTTGGACGAGGATGTGCAGCAGGCAGCCACATACTTCATCATGCAGGCAGGACAAGATGTTGTATCGAATGGGTATCTTTAGCGTGATGCGACATTGAGCTAGTTGCCACAATGCTCACGGCGAGTTTGCCTGAGTGGAATACGGATTCTGGGCTGTACGGTCTTCGAAGGGAATGTTTTTGATGACCCCTTATATTGTTATCATTATTATCATTAGTATTATGCAGATAGAAAAACGTAAAGATAAAATAACGCGTGGGAATAACACTGTCACTCTTAGTGTTACACAAATATGCTTCAGATAGATAAATCTGTAGTAGAACAGTTGCAGCAGACACGACAATTAACGTTAGTGTTAAAATTCGAACGATGCTCTGTTGTCGTTAAAAAGTAGCACTTAATGGTGTGAGGGAATCGATGATACAACTATTT
Organism: Schistocerca piceifrons; assembly: GCF_021461385.2. NCBI lineage: Eukaryota > Metazoa > Arthropoda > Insecta > Orthoptera > Acrididae > Schistocerca > Schistocerca piceifrons. The sequence continues at coordinate 172,501,057 of NC_060144.1, forward strand.
CGTAGATCTTGGAAGAGGTGGAAGAGTAAAAATTCGTTTCAAATTTGGATTCTTCTGTTGTTCTAACAGCGAACTTAATAGAATAACGCAGTAGTATGTGTCACTCATAGCGTAAACACCCCTCGTTCAGATAAGCGATATTTGTTCAGTTAAAATCGCATCGGGGTGTCTGTAACCGCTGTTTGCTCGGATTAAATTTGGCGTGGCGCGATATGAAATTCATTTACGGCTTGTTCCGCACTAAATAATTATCTTCCTAGAAAATCAAATGACAGTACTCCACATAATACTGAAAACCATTTTCATTTAGTACTTTATGTACTGATTCATGAAAACGCAATTACGTTCTCATATATTAACAATAAACTTGATATATTTTACAGCAATTAAAGGCACAGATTGGTGCATATACTGTACATTTCGACAATTCTGTTGTTCTCACTACACTTTAGTGTAGTTCTCCACATTCTATACATATACTTTTTTCGTTGAACAGTTTTACACCGAACGTGAATTGAAAAATTATAATGCTCTGGCGTTGTACACTGCCTGAAAAAGAAGTGAAGCACCCAGAAGACACGGTCGGATATCAGTGTAACTTCGTACAAGTATAAACAACCGCAGGGGGAGGTTATATAAATGATTAAAGCTGCAGATCTCTGTGACAAAGAGAATGGCCATCAGTGTGCACTAGTTTTAATCATGTTTGGTTTTGTTACGAGGCCTGGTATGGCGTATAATGGTCATGAACTGCGTCAGATCTTCAGTGGTAGACTGCGAAGGACACAGAATCCACGCACATGTGAGAGACAGTGTTATCAGCTACTTACAGAGTTTGAAAGTGGTCTCTTTTGTAGAGGCACAGTGGTGTTAGTGATGGCATCATGGTATGGGAAGCCATCCAGTATGATTTCATTTCACTACTGGTAGTGACTGGTGGGACTCTTATACCATAGGAATCAAGGGAGAGGATGTTGTTTCGTGGCCAGTATCCTCTTTCTGCAGCAGAGCTGCACACGTGTACTAACAGGGCGCCTTATTTACATAAACAGGAAGCTGGTTATCTTTAAGAGAATCCCTGTGTTGTGGGACAAGCTCTTCCGTAGTTGTCCATGTTAGTCTCTCTGCTGGTGAAATACAAGTTCCGTCATAAACACTACTCCAGTCGTTCTACACTCTCATAGCCGGTGATGTAAACTGACCGATGCCCACTAGAATAGTGACTAAGCTAATGACTGAGGCTGAGACTGGCCAGTCAGCAGCGGAGATCTAAATACTTGCAGTCGAGGAGGTGTTGGCGGCATGTTGCTTGCGAGTCTTTCTTTGGCCTCTCTCCTGATAGGCGCCCTTGTCCAGCGCCTACTATCGATTTTCTTGCTACATCGACAGCTTACGCCAGCACACTGACAGCACACTGTTTGTCACGGACAGCATATGTCCTCATGTGTTACCTCTCATGCGACACTATTATGGTGCCATTTCTGATCAGGACAATGCTCATCCACACACAGCGTGTGTCCTATGAACTGACCATTTGTTGTTGACGTACTAAAATAGCCAGCAGTATCTGTCCCCCTACAGAATAGGTGTGAGACCAGCTCAGACGTCAACCCCATCCCAGTGTCAGTATACAGGATATTAAAGACCAGCTAGAACGGTGGTGGGCCAGCTCATCTCAGGAGAGGAAACGGCTTTATGAGACTTTTCTCAAGAAAATTAGAACATGTATCGTGCCCTGTCTCACAGTTTGATTTCAATTAGTTCCGTCCTCCACTTCTCGCGTTTTTTGTTTGGCTGGATAAATGTTTACTGACTATTTGACTACCATACTGTAACGAATAGCATACACGGGATCCTTCGGTTTCCCTCCCATCTGCCGCTTGCCAATACGTACAGGGTCTCCCATCCCGCTACGACAGCCGAAGAGACGCCTGAGTCGCCGACTGGGGTGGGGGGGGGGGGGGGTTGATGGTGCCTTGGGAAGGGGGGGGGGGGAGCGCCACGGCTGAGGCAACGTGGATGCAGTCACTCCGCTGTCCTGGCCGAAAATTTGTTGTCATCTCCTTAACGACAGCCATCGCTGACGAGCAGAAACTGACAAGTGCCGTCACCAGATTTCACAAAAATTTCTCTCAGTAGAAAACGAGTAAAAAGAAGCGAATGCCTCTCTCAGCATCTCCACAGACACTCGACCGTTTCTGGAAAAAACGACGGTGAAAGTGTTTGAGGTACTTTACGTGCCTTTTGCCACTTGATACCTTCAGACGAAATGGTAGCTCAGTGGCTTCTTAATTTTGCGCTCCGTCTTTGAAACCCGATTATTGTTTCATTTACTTTACTTTTAATTTTTTCATTTATTTAATCTTGTCCGTAAAAGATTATTACACGAATGTTTCTTTTCAAATTAGGGGATACGGCGATATATTAATCACAAAATCACAACTGGATTTCGTAAGAAGTGTGAAACATTTATTATATAACATGTGTGTGTGTGTGTGTGTAGTATGTTGAGGGGCTAAGATATTTGTTAAATTCTCATATTCTGATATTTCATTCTCATATCAATTCTTCTACTAATACCTAATTTCATTCATATCTTTATTCTCCAGAAAGATTTGTTGTATTTCCTTACATGATACCGAGTGTAGAAACGTTCGAAACACAGATATTCTGAACACTAACAGCATTACACGAAGGCTGGTTTGCCACTGTGACATTTCTTAGTATGAATCTCACTCGGATAAGTAACGTTGTTAACATTGCTGAAGACTTCACTCGTTGGGAATAGTTTCGCGACAAACCATGCATAGCTGATCATTTTTCCGAAAACTGGATCTTGCAATGGATAGTGAATCAAGATACACTATAGCAATATCACTGAAAACAGTTTCAAATAATTTTCTCATTCTTTAATTTTTATTTTTTTAGTTCATTCATCTGACAGACAAGTAGTAGGTGAATAAAGACAACGTTATACCATTACACACTGGAAAACAATCGTGTAGTAATCTTGTACATACATGGGTATACACACGAAAAATAAAAATAATAATAATAATCGGGTTTCGAACTTGGGGCGCAAAATTAAAAAAAAAAAGTCGACGTGCTAACCAGTACGCCAGCATTTCGTCTTATGATTTGATACAATAAAGGGCACATACAGTACCTCTAAAATGTCTCGAATATTTTGACCGACCTTGTTTCAGAAACGATCGCGTATCTACGGATAAGCCGAGACACGTGTTCGCTGATTTTGACTCCTCTTATACTGAGCGAAATTTCTGGAAAATAGGCGTATGATACTTGACGTGTCTTCCTCGGGAGATTAAAGCCGCACTTCTGGCTGATAAGACTGTCCCTGTTGCGTAGACTACTTCGACACCTTCTTTAATAAAGTTGTTCCAGTATTGCGACGTTTGTACTAAAATCCCCGTGCGTTTGTATCCCATTGCGCGAGTCTCTGACAAACAGTGCGCTGCGCCCGCCGATTCAATTTGATCCATCAGTCGAGTGTGCCGCTGCATCGATCTTCGATGGTGCGCACTCTTTGTCCAATAAGTATGTCTCGCCACATTGACACGGTTTCTGAAAGACCCCAGCTCACAGTACACCGATGTCATCTTTCACGCTCTCCGGTTGTACCGGTGTTTTATTGGGCAGGCGAAAGACGGTTTTACTCGGTAGTTCCCAATAGCGCGCCGGTGGCTGTATCTTCCTCCCTAACTTCTGCTGCAGTGATACGGTACAGCAACGCGCCTAATCTGCTACTACGAGTAACAGTTCCTGAGGGAGACACCCTGCATCTGAGATGTTGCGCGCCCTGTGTACTACCGTCTTGAGCACTCCATTACTCTGTGCAGGACGGTGGTAACTGTCTTCCTGCTGGCACAGTTCAGTGTGCTTCCGCCGTACGCTCTGAGAAGGTCAGTTCGCCAGCACACCTGACGATGGCGACGTGGCCGTAGCCGAAATATTATGCCTGCTGGACACTATGAACCTGCAGCACAACCTTAGACTGATCAAACTACTGACGTGCTGGAAGAAACTGAAGAACCACGTCACATAGCTTTACTAGGAGGAGATGTATCGCAGCATGATGAAATTTGACAAGCTGCGCCACCGAAGATATCGTTTGATAAGTGTTCTTACAGTTCTGATGAGATGCCGTGCCGGGTATGTAATGCCGAACTCCGCTAAGGTTACGTCGCGCCGATGGCAGCCAGGAAATCAAGACGCAGACCCCCTGGTTACGGTACGTGAGAGGGTACCCGCAGGAATATGGAGAATATCATCCAAGAACTATTTAACCTGTATTTATTGTGCCCAACCACTTTAATTCCTGGACGTAAGAACTAATTGATGGTGGAACCCGGGCGGTAGCCGATGTTGCACACACGAAGACTACAGGATGTCAAGCACCAAAATGTGTACGTCCCGCAGACGAACCATCACTGGAGGTGCTCCTGCAAAACTGTCATCATTCCGAAGAACACGCAGCTGTGTATCGATGCGGATTCAGTCCGGGAGAGGTGAAATAACTTTGCTTCCACCACTCAGCTCACACTGATCCCGAACATCGTCAGCACAGTTGAACAGGCCCGCGGCGCGAATCCCGCCAGAAGTAGCTGAAGAAGTACGTCACGAAACTATCAGTGCTCTAACAAGAACCAAGCCTGAGTGTCAAATACCACCAGCAGGGAGAGTGCAGCCTTTCTGGAGCTGAGATTGGTGTGGGCTTTTTTTGTCTTAACTGCTAACAATGGTAATGCAGCAGCTGTCTTAACGCGCAAGAACTACCCCGATAGCACGTCGGGCCTGCTAGACGACGATTAATAGAGAAATATCAACTCAGAAATAACCAAGAATACGGAGTACAATTCCAGGGCACTTAACTTAAGGACTCAAATTTACACGAAGGAACTATCAACAAACTGTTATCACATAACTCTATACCGCCAACACTTTGTCTACTCCGTAAGAGCCACAGAGAGGGGTGCTGTTGCGCTTTACAATCAGCAACAAGAGGGCTCCTGTATATTTGCTGCAAAAAATACCTGAACACTTGCTCTGCCTTTATATAGTGAAACGTCTTAATAAAATAATTTTTTATACTTCAATAGAAATCACTGAAAGGGTGAAACTTCTACGTTATTTAATTCTGAAACTGCTGAGTGAAATTGAATGCAAGTGTCACTTTGCTACTCTTTATCGTTTGAACACTGACCTACAGTATTTGCCCTGAGAAACAGAACTCTAACTTTTCCTATTCATTAATTACTCACAATATTCAAGGATAACGTGGTCTGGCTGCATTAACATTGATAAACTGAATTCAAATAATTAATACAAAAGAATGGTCATGAATTAGAGGAAATCATAACAATAACTTATACAAATCGTAAGTGACTTACCTCACAAAAATTTTGATTATACAAACTACAGCAATGCCGCAAGCACCAATACTGCCAGCTAAATAAAAGATTTTAACTACTGAATGCTCTAACTACTAATAGGCATGTGGTTAGCAAAGGAAAGATTTTGTTGCAGAGCAAACAATGTATTTTACCTTAATCAAGTGACAACCAGTTCAAAAAAAATTATATAGTCATCAGTAGTAAATCTCCGTGACGGATACACATTTAGACCGTCCGCACGTGCTAATACAGCAAACCTCCAACACTGCTAATTATTAACCTCTAACCTCCATCACTATTGACTGCTCACTCCCAACTTCCATCACTGCTGGCCGTTCACCTCCAAGTTCCACCACTGCTAGCGATTCACCTACAACTGTCATCACCACTGGCTGCTAACTTCCAGCACTGCAACTCCGACCTGCCACAGAGTCTCTTACAGAGGGCGCACAGCGCTTTCAGAGTTATTAATTCAGTCTATCGCGCTGCCAACGTACAGACACATAAACAGACTACCTACAATAGGTAAATGCCTCCTTCACATCTGCTGAAGAACAACTTCCCCTCTCCGTCTCTCTCACTTACCACCCTCTCCCACCAAAATCATACTCGTTGCCACTTTGTGATAGGTAGTTTAATTTCATTTGTATAAATAACTGAAATAATATAAGTTATTACTAGGTTTCACGCCTCGTTATCTGTGTGGTCAGCACAGCTGACTGCATGAGGGCACCCCAGGTTCGATTCCCTTTACTGCAGGAATTTTTACTAGGTGGGAGGGCTGTAATGTGATGCACTCAGTCTAGTATGCCAGTTGAGGAGCTGCATGGCCGAGCAGTAGTGACTCCAACGTCAAGAAAGCCGGCAACGCCCGGGAGAGCAGTATGCCGACCCCACGCCCATTCATACCGCATCCATTGACCCCATTGGCAGAGGACGACAGGTCGATTAGCCGGTACCAAAGGTCCACCAGGGCCTGGGTACGGAGTTTATGTATTACTAGGCTACAATTTGAACGAGTATCAATTACACACCTGGCTGTACAAGCAGTGAATTATAACGAGCACTTTGAGACACTACGTATGTCTGTTAGAATGTAAGATCTCGAGTTGAATATCTTGTAGAGTCTAGGAATCCTGCTTACTCGGTTCGCTGGACAAACAATCAAACAAGTCGCATGAATGAGTTTTATTACAAATAATCAAATACAATATTTCACTTTGGCAACTACACGGATGTGTCACAAGCAAAAAGGGCGAAATACGAAATAATCAGTCTTTGCAGTGACTGCTGATCTCTAACTGACAAAACTCTGACCTGACTGCTATCAACCGGCCGCTGTGGCTGAGCGGTATAGGCACTTCAGTCTGGAACCGCGCGACCGCTACCGTCGCAGGTCTGAATCCTGTCTCGGGTATGGATGTGTGTGATGTCCTTAGGTTGGTTAGGTTTAAGTAGTTCTAAGTTCTAGGGGACTGATGACCTCAGATCTTAAGTCCCATAGTAATCAGAGCCATTTGAACCATTTTTTTCTTTTTTAACTGCTATCGAAGTGGCTAATCTTGAAGCTGATATCCAAGTGGATACCGTTGACACTGCTATCGAAGTGGCTAATCTTGAAGCTGATATCCAAGTGGATACCGTTGACGCTGCTCTCGAACTGGGACGTCACAGGTCGGTCGGGGCCCTTACGTCCTTTGCACCTGTCGCGTTTTCGGCATGGAGGGAGGTCCGGTCAGCGTGCGATTGGCTCACTTCTTCTCACAGCATTATCTTCCCTGTAGTTCCTGAATGATGTGCTGGCGTTTGACTTTAGGTCGTAACAGAATATGTGAGGATGTAAAACAAAATTGTTACTTGTAAGCGCTCTGCGTAATTTTTTATTATATTTCATGAATCTATGAAAACGGAAATATTATGAAGTTCAGTACTCCATCACATCACCATGACATAGGTTAAATATGCGTCATTTGAGTCGTGTAGTAATACTATAAACATCCTAAATCGTTCATAATGTAAGTTTAAACATGGAAATACAATGCAGAAGACGAATGTTTTGGTATCATACACGGGTAATACGTTACAATACGTTATTTCTCTTGTTTCTCTAGCATTTCTGTCATTAAACCCGCCTGGTATAGACTGATGAATAGTCCATCTATTTACACATTCCCTGAAAGCGGAGTTATAGTTCCGAAATGGATTGGAAATATTGTACCGAGTTCATACTGCTGAACAGGGCCTTACAGTTCATCAGTTCTACGGGACTGGCTCGACATTAAATCGGTCTTGGATTAAGCATAAATACTGCAGAACGAAGATGAATAGTAGTTTAAGCTACTTAATCAAGAAAATGAGCTGCGAGGGCGGGAAGAAATGTTAGGATGCCACCATCCCCCTGTAGTCGCCGAACTTCTAGGGCACTGTAATAAGGGAAGCGATCAAGATTATATTATCATATAACTTATTCAGTACGGGTGGAGATCCTAGTGTAAGAGACGTGTCGTATCCGGCAAACGATCTGCTTAGATCTCTTTGGAAATCTGATATGGGAAACGACATTGGAGTGGGCCTGCCAAGTGACACTACTGGCGAGAAAGGGAGACAATGCTTTTATAAATCGGGGGTGAGCAGCTTATCGAGTTCTTTTCATCTTTTTCTTTAAATAACAAGATCCATAACAAACAACATAGCTGAAACTACTTGCTTCCGAGAATATCATAACGACGACCATAAAAAACAAGGAATAGCATGACTGCGGTTCAAGCATCGAGCTACGTAAATCTCCGCTCGATGCACGTAAGGAAGACAGCTATGGAAGCTGTGGAAACGTCATGGGAAAAAAATTATAACATTGTATGGTCTGCAGACTGAAAAATGAAGAGATTTTGATTTTATGCTGTGGTTTTTTCAACACGTATAAGATCAACAGAAAGTTCTAATGCCACAAAAATACGGAGTTATGATGTATAATACTAAGCGAACTTTTCGCACTGCATTAGTAGTGATCATGTAATGAGTCGTAAAATCCTAAGAATACTGTCGTCAGATGTCCTTAAGTACATCTCATAATTGAAGGAAGAGGCCAATTTCGCTTGACGAACGAATAGTTATTCACTGAAGATAGTTTCACTGCTCATTTTCGAGCAAGTGATACAAGTGATAAATTACGTACTACTTTTGGCTGTTATACAATTGGTAGTGCTGAATTGGTGCCTGCCAAGGACATCTCAAAGATGCTCTATTAGCATTAGCAATGGCATTAGCATTTGCTAAACAAAAGCTCAAATGCTTATTAATCCTCGTACCACTGAAAAGAGAAGTGAAATAAGTGTTAGAGTCAGTGGTGTTGAAAAACAGCTGACATCGTAAAAGTTGAACAAAGCTCCTGGTACTGGTGGAATCCCTGACAGAACTATAGTGATTTTTCCTGTGAGTTAGCCTACCTTCTATCTATGATCTATCGTAGATCACCCGAACAAAAAACTACCTTACAATATCCTTGACATCGATTTGTTGTAGAATCTTAGAACATATTCTGAGCTCAAGCATAATGAGGTATCTCGAACAGAATGACATCCTCCATCCAAACCAGCGTGGATTCAGAAAACATGCACTTTTGTAACGTGACAAACTGAAAGCTTAGGATCAAGAAAATCAGTGCGATCATATCCAAATTTTTGATAGTGAGGATACAGCGTGTTATCTTGGATGGAGAGTTATCGTCATACGTAGAAGTAATTTCGGATGTGCTCCACGGAATTGTTTGGAACCCTTGCTGTTCATGTTGTACATTAATAACCCTGCGGACAATATTAATGGTAACCTCAAACATTTTGCTGCTGCGGCTCTTATCTATAATACAGTACTGTCTGAGAGAAGGTGAATAAACTTTCTGTCAGATCTCGATAAAATTTAAAAGTGTCGCAAATATTTGCAACTTGCTTTAAATGTTCAGAAATGTAAAATTGAGCACTTCATAAAACGAAATAACGTTGTATCCTCTTACTACATCACAAGTGGACACTTTGTAGGGATATGAAATGGAGTGATAACATAGACATAGACGTGGATAAAACAGGTGGTAGACCTCGGTTTACTAATAGAATTCCGGGGAAGTACAATCAATATACAAAGAAGACTGCTTACAAATCACTTACGGGAGAGGTTGTAGAATATTGCTCAAGTGTGTGGAACCCATACCACATAGGACTATCACTGGATATTAAACGTATACAGAGAAGGCCAGCACAAATGGTCACAGATTTATCTGACAGTGGGGAATATCTCAGAGATGGTGAAGAAACTGAACTGGCGGACTCTTCAAAATAGACAGGAACTATCCTGAAAAAGCCTGTTTACGTTCTTTCAAGAATCGGCTCTAAATGATGATTCTGGAATGTACTACAATCCCTGCGTATTGCTCAAATAGGGATCCTGAGGACAAGATTACATTTATTACAGCAATCCCATAGGTATTTAAACAATCTTTCTTCCCGCACTCCATGCACGAATGGAAAGGGAAGAAAACCTTATAATTCGTACAGTTGGACGTACCCCCTGCCATGCACTTCACAGAGGTTTGCAGATTATAGATGTAGATGTAGACGTTTCTTCATCGAAGAACAGTGTTCATCTCTGTTCTTCAACACTCTCTTTCAGTAAAAAATTTTATTTACTGCGTATGCGTATGCAAGTATGAACCACCGTTTAATGTGTGCAGCAAGCAGCAATTTTAAAGTAGTCTTTGGAACTTATTCCGGTTACAGATTGTTTTAAGATTCTGATCTAGAAGGTATTTTGGCACTAGTGGTGCTGAGATCGGCAACTTGCTTTATATGTTCAGAAAGGTAAAATTGTGCGCTTTACAAAATTCGGAGCCCTATTATCCTATAAGCATAATTTCAGTGAGTACCGATTGAGATCAGTCAGCATAAACAAATCTACTTCTGCATCCTTACTCTGCAAACAACTGTGAAATACATGGCATAACGATATTTCCCACTGTACGAGCAATTAGGTCTTTTTGCCATTACATTCACGTATGGAGTGCGGGAAAAATGTTTTCTTAAATGCCTCTGTGGGCGCTATGGTTAGCCCAATCTTGTCTTCGCGTTCTGTATGGGCTGTAATGTGCTCCTAGAGTCATCATTTGAAGTTCGTTCAAGAAGCTTTGTAAGTAGGACACGAAATAGTTTGAGTTCATCTTCAACCGTCTGCCAGTACAGTTCTTCCACGGGTCAAACAAACCTGTGACCATTCTCGCTGCAATTATTTGTACACAGTCAATTTACTCTCTTAACTTACTTGATACGAGTCCCACACATTTGAACAATATTCCAGGACTGGTCGCACGACTGTTTTTTATGTGGTCTCCTTTGAAAATGGTTCGCATTTCTCTAGAATTCTACTGTTCGATCCGTTACATATTTCTACAACTTATTGCACCTTGGGCGCTATGGAATGTGACTCATTGATATTATAATCATAGAACACTACGTTTTCTCGTTTTGTGAACCGCACAATTTTACTTTCTAAACATTTAAAGCAAGCTGCACAATCTTTGCTCCACTTCGAAATCTTTTCAAAATGTGACTGAATATTTGTGCAGCGTCTATCAGACAGTACATCATTACAGCTAACTGCATCATCCGCCAAAAGCCTGAGATTATTATTCATACTGTACGCAGTCCGCAGAGTCATTAATATACAGAATGAATATTCACCATCGTCCCACTCCTATGCTGGGGCACGTCCGAAGGTACTTCCTCCTCTGTCAATGAGTCTTTATCAATTATAACTTGCTGTATGCTTCCTACTGAAAAAGCCTCAATCCAGTCATATATTTTGCTTGATATCCAACATGATCATACTATTGATAATTAATGTACATGTAGTACAGAGTCAAATGCTTTTCGGAATTCAAGAAATACTGCATGTACGTGACTGCCTTGATCCACGACTTTCAGTATGTCATGTGAGAAAAGTGTGAGATTGATTTCGCATGATCGATGTTTCCAAATCCATGGTGGTTGGCATGCAATAGGTCGTTCTGTACGAGATACGTCACTGAACTCAGAATACGTTCTATGACTCTACAACAAATGGATGTCAAAGATACTGGTCGATAGTTTTGTGGATCATTTCCGCTAGCCTTGTTGTACACAGGTGTGACCTTTGCTTTCTTCCAACTACTCGGTACGGTAAATTGTTCGATGGGATCTGTGGAAGATCATAGTTAAAAGAGGGGTTAGCTCAACCTCGAATTTAGTATAGAATATGGTAGGTATTCCATCGGGTCTAGGAGTTTTGTTACATTTCAATGATTTTAGAACTTTCTCAACGTTACTGACACTAATATCTATTTCACTTTCTGTTCAATGGCACGAGTATTAAAAAGGGGTAGTGCTCCTAGATTAAGTGTTTACGCTTTTTCTTGGCTGCTCTTGGTTTCATTTCCACCTGCGCTTAACAGTCTGTGGAGAAATGAAGTGGATTGATCATTTAGGATCAGATTTTGATGAAGAAGGTGCCAAATTTCATTTTATTTGTAGGATACTGGAAAAAAGGCAATTCGACTGCAAAGCAGATTGCTGACAAAACTTTCTCGTCATCCATCCTAGAATATTGCTTTAATGCGTGAGAGTTGTACCAAACTGGGCAAATAGAATGTACTGAAAGTATAAAGACAATTGCAGCGTGAATAGTGACAAGTGTGATTGACGGAGGGAAAACGTCACGAAAATGGGTGAATACCTGAAGTGACAGACACTTCAAGATATAAGTTAACTATCCTGCAAAACATCGCTTATAAAATTACGAGAACAACAATTATGTAAAAATCTACGAATATGTACCTATGTACCATTCCCATAAAGACTGCGAAGACTGTATTAGACTAATTTTTGGGAGCACAGAGGTATTTAAGCGGCCATGCTTCCTGCGCTCCATACGCGAATGGAACAGGAAGAAACTCTAATATGTAGTATTGTGGGATGTACCCTCTGCTACGCCCTTCACAGTGCTATGTATGTAGAGTATAGAAATTATATGCTCATCAGGATTCTATACAAAAAAGGCTGATCGATTATCGTTCTCAAATTGCTTGCACGTTTACTCACTGATTTCTTCATTACCGCAGTTTCTTCCTCTGTAGAGGATAACACAGCATGAAAGCGTTATGTTGCAGAATTAGAAATAAAAATTTTCAGTTTCCAGTGGTTCCAGAGATAAACTGCTTCTAGAAGCGGAGCAAGTTCTTTTGTGTATCCGGCGTATAGAATTCTACCGCGTGTTTATAATCAGACGGTGGATTTTTAGGAAGTAAAAAGTTTGTTTTAGAACCTAAAATATGCTCTTTCAGTACCTTAATTATGCCACATAAAATCTAAAATAGTACCTAAGATTATGCATAAAATCTAAATATGGTGTAAAGTACACACTGATTCGTATATTAACTTATTATTATCCATTAAAACAAGGGAAATGAAAATATACACAGTTGCGCAACTCGGCAGAAATCATAATATTTGAATGTTCAAACTAATCCAAAACTGATTAGTTTTTCAAAGATAAAAATATGGTACAAACCACTTATAGCCATGTGCCGAAATATGAGCGATATGTAATTTAATTAATGCTGAATCAACCAGTGGTTTCAAACCATAGCTAGACTCACAGAAAAGAAACTAAAACCTTTTCTAGGTTTTCCAGAGAAAAAATTGGCGCCTGTCAGTCAGTACTAATTTATGTCCCAAAACAGAACGTTCCGAATCAATGGATTTGGTAGGGACATACTTCACTTTCGGCACATGTTGGGCGGGAATGATGCAGTCAGGGAGCTGGATTTTTCGCTTAAGTATGTGTGCTGTTGCGTTCAAGTCCTTCAGGTCGGTGTTCTTCTGCGAAACCTTCTGCATATTGGCCCATACTCTTTCTCCCACTTCACCTAGTACTTAATTCACTTTCTTTTTAACTGTCTGCAGTAAACGAACACCCTCGTAGATAGGTCTTCCTGAGTCTTTTACTTCGGAAAGAATTCTTGCCGTAGATGTGTAGTTGGCTCTAATATGAACCAAATCCCGGTGGATTGAGGGCTACTTGAGTAATTGTTTTGCTGCAATTACAGAGGCGGCATCGTCAGGTAGATTTTTAGTTACTTTCTGGACTGTTAGGAGATGCATACTGTAGTACTGAGCTGTTGCAAACCACGTGCCCAGCGGGTAACAATAGTTTCAGGTAGCAAGGGTAGGTCTGGAAGTTGACCTTTGAATACCTGTATCCTTGATGGTGCCTTAACGAAAACTTCGTTTACCGCAAAGATTAATTTATCTGCCTTAGGAAATCCCAGCCTTATTTGTTCCGCTACAAATCACTTCAGAATTGGTTCTTTTTGGTGGAGCCATTAGACGTCTTCGTTAAAAGCGTTTACTTCAAGTTTGATTTTCGTTCAATAGTTAACTTAAGTAATGCTTCATCTGCATGCTGAGTGAAGTGAAACTTTATATCACTCTAAGAAAGAAGCAAGATGCTATATAGAAGTTAATGGAGACCGGTAATTAATTTTAGCAAAATAGAAAAATAAAATAAAATCATAAAATACAGTTTATCAGCTCTAGTTTTTCACCCATCCTGTCATTGAATAGTTTCTTATTACAACTCAAAACATTAAACAGTCAAACTTGGTGCACCATTTCAAAAACATATATGTGTCGTCCTATAGGTATGACATTTTCATAGTACTTTCTTTTCCTTGACATCAAAGCTAAACTCAGCAACCTAACTATTATAATATAACTGAACAACTCAGTCCCGATGTCTCTTAGTAAACTTTTAAACAGCACTTACAAAATAATATGGTTCACAAACGTTCCAGTGTCAGAAAATACGAGAGTAAATTAGCAATGCCGAAGTGGAATGAAAAATAAAAAGCATAAAAGCAACTAACGTCTTTGTTGCACACTTAATAGAACATAATTTTCCCGTCCGTCGTGTAGTGCGGAAAGTCTGGCAGCCACAGTCTTATATGACTAGACTGTGAGCTAGCTGTTTTCCGCATTTTCTCCTGTTGAACTATTCACGCACTTAAACTAGAATAGATTTCGAACAATTAATATGTTAAGTTTCGTATGTCAATCGGTTTAGCCTCACGGGTTAATAACAAAAATTCGACAATAGCCTCGCTTTCCTGCAGGACCTATGAGTATCTTCCCTTATCGGAAGAGGCCAGGATTCTATGAGCTACTGACTTTTCTTCTTTTTTATCTTCTTGTAAGTAATTCCAATCCTTTGAAAATACAAACATTCTATGTTACGTTAAACAAATGGGTACCTTTTCGAATTTAAAGCTAAAATATGCAAAAACTAGGCCGTAACGTCGAAAGAGGCCGTTTTAGATGTTGTTAAATTAACTGTTTCGAATTAAATCAGTCGTGAAATACATAAGTACAAGTTTATTTGCACCTGAGAACTCAGAAAAAGAATAATTTTTAACCTAAAGCGCCGTCTAGTTATAATTAAACTAACGGCGTCTCAGGTGCTGCAGTGCGGGCTGTGTACGTCCTTTGACGCTGAAGCGTCTTAAGTATGTGTAGTAATCGTAGCACTCACGGAGAACGCCGGAAAAATTAATACTTACACTTTCCTCCATCTGGTTAAAATATGCACTGTAGGCAGTCAGAATGTGATGTGGGTGCAGGAAATGGGAGGAACGATCCAACATATAACGGTGGTCCTGGCACGTTTACTAGGACATGATCACAATTTATATGTGTTCATTACGGTCTCCGGACTCAGCAAAATGCTGCATCGGTAGAAAGGTATGGTCGACAGTTGCTTGCAGCATATTCGGTGAAATCGGAGCGATATGTCATCGTATGCTATCCTTCAGATCAAGATGAGTCTAGATACATCGCTGATAAACACAATCTTCCAGATATGCCCACACCTGGAAATCACATGGATTTAGGTCGGCGGATATGGAAAGCCATATATCTTGAAATTGCCTAGAGATGAAAGGGTTTTATGCAGCCAGTGCTCGAGTTGTGTCGATGGAATTGTCTCTCCCTTATCAACAGTTCAAAAGATTTTGCAGCGAATTTTACGCTGATATCCGTACAAGATTCAGAATGAGGTTTCTCGAAGCAGATCTTTGATCTGGCAACCGCCATGTGGTGTCGCTCTACCTTGCATGAAAGTAGTGGTTGTGTACACAGTTTCGTTTTCGCAAAGCGGGAACCACATGTTGCGCAAGGATGTCCTTGTAAAGTGCAGATCTCAGTGTTGACCTAACATGCGCGGAACGTGTCATCTCTTCGAAGAAAAGCGCACAGAGAAAGAAAGAGCATATGGAACCACACCACAGAGTCACATAAGCCGAGTATTGTGGATGCTCCTGCACAGCATGTGGCGAAGTAGGACACTATATGCCACACTTCTGTACATTCACAACGCCGTGCAGAGGAAAATGTGCCTAATCCGTCCAAAGAACTGCCACGGGAATCGGTCACCTCTTTCTGCCTCTGCACCACTTAATTCACCTGTTATTTCAGATTCCATGATAATATTTTTTAGCGCATTTATTGACATTAGGCGTCTCCGCTGTTGTTTCTGTCGACTATATTCCAGCAATGCAGCGCTCCTATGTTGCCGTTCTAATAAAACAACTTTACCAGCAACGCATGGTCTTTCTTCTCAATAACCACTCCATTCCATACCCAAAACTTCAAATTTCTTATCACTTTTCAGCCAAAGTCACTTCACATAGGAAATCAACACGTGTCGCCAAGAGCCACACAGCATACGGACGTCAATAAAGGAAACATTTCACAGTCTGACTGCTTACAGCGCCGTATTTCCTCCTGATGGCAATAATATTTTTTCAGCATACTCAACGAATGCACAGATTAATGAACATGCCTACGATGTTTCAGCGTCCTGCTATGTATACAGCCCACACTGTAGCACCCGGGAAACTTTCAGTTTTAATTGTAACCACTAGTATAAGTGATCATCATGACCAATTGCTTTCTAGTGCTGAGCGATCTAAACGATTTTATATCCCGCTTATCATTTACATCAATCTCTACCATTTTGACGTTCGTAATATGAATGAAGAAAGAATCCGTATTATGATCGTCTGTAGTAGAAATTGGTAGTGAGCATTTTGAGAACGTCACATCTTGAGCTCACTGGACAAAGAGTAATCACACAAAGAGAAATCGTCATAATTTAATACTGTTCAATTTCCCATTGACTTGAGTTCACAAGATTGTGCAAGTGCGTCGCATCCAGGATAAGGATTTGATCGCATAGTTCCATCAAATTTCAGGGATGCTGATGTCGGTATTTTACCTGCTGTTTCGACATGTCTCACAGATTTTCTATGGGGCTCAGTTCAGGTGATTTTTCAGCCTAGTCTAGATGTAGTAGTGTGTGCGATTGTTCAGAAAACCACTCAAAACTCTTCTAGCCCAATGAACTTAACAGTATATCCCTTTTACATTTGTGTGTATTGTTACATGCATGTGCGGATTTATTGTACCGAAGGTGCAATTAATCGTGAAAATAAATCAATTAAACTTGAAGTAATAATAACTTGAAGCTAATAGAGGTGCAACACTGTCCTAACCAGTGTCTAGTGTTCTACGCTGAGAAAGTTTCTGTCGTGAGTTAGCAAAAAGTCTCTTCCTAATGCTTGAAAGTCTCAATTACTAGAGCACGAATTACTGATCTTATTGTATCTCTACAGCCTTATAGGACATGAGCACATATCATTCTGTCTTCCTCACTAAATCTCTGGCGATAAGACATTTACCTAGAAAGAATGTTAAATCTATAGTGGTGAAATATCGTTGATCTCGTAGAGCAGATGCAACTGCCGATATACTCCGGTCACCTGTAAAACTTTTACTGTTCTTAAATAGGAACTTGTGTAGGATCCTAGGATACTACACTGCTGGCCACCGTAAATGCAACACCAAGAAAGACAAGAGGTAGCACAACAAAATTTATTTTGTAGATAACATCTCGACCAAGTATCAAATGATTACGTTTACAGACGTCTGTGACATGTGGTTCCTGCTAGAATCAGTAGCCAGAGTAGCCGCCATTGTTGGAGATCACCGCTACCACACGTCTCGGCATTGAGTCAAAGAGACGTTGGATGTCTTCCTGGGGTACAGCAGCCCAAGCAGCTTCCACATGTTGCCAAAGATCATCTGGTGTGGCAGCTGGGGATGTAATCTGGGTCACTCGTTGAGCAACCATGGACCACATGTTTTCTATCGGCGAAAGATCCGGAGAGCAAGCCGGCCAGGGAAGCACTTCAATCTGGTTATTGATGAAGAACCTTTGGACAATGCGTGCCACGTGTGGTCGCGCATTATCCTGTTGAAATATGGCTGTGGCCGAGCCCTGAAGGTAAGGAAGGACAACTGGCTCCAGCACCTCGGATATGTAGCGCCGGCTATTTAAAGTACCGGCAATGCGTACTAGAGCCGTGCGAGAGTAAGATCCAATACCGCCCCATACCATAATACCCGGTGCAAGACCAGTGTGGCGGTGCATAATGCAAATGTCCAGCATCCTCTCTCCACGGTGTCTCCACACTCGAATCCGACCATCGTGGTGCTGCAGACAGAAGCGTGCCTCGTCAGTAAAGACGACGTCATTCCATTCTGCCGTCCACATCCGTCTGTCATCACGCCATTGGCGACGGAGACGTCTGTGGTTCTGCGTCAATGGTAGACGAAGCAATGGACGTCTTGCGGACAGACCACTCTGCTGTAAACGGCGTCGAATGGTACGCGCAGACACTGGATGATGCGTTACAGACGCAATGTGCTGTGCTATGGTTCGGGATGTTACTGAGCGATCCGTCACTGCCATGCGCACAATTTGCCTATCAGCACGTGCAGTGGTGCACCGAGGTGAATGCGATCGACCACGTCGGTCCGTCGTACCCTCCTGCATCCAACGGTCACATATCCGCATTACAGTTGTTTGGTTTCGTCCAACACGACTAGCGATTTCTCTGTATGATAATCCACAATCTCGGTAAGCCACTATCCTTCCTCTGTCGAACTCGGATACTTGATCAAACGATGTTCGCTGTTGTCTATGAGGCATAACTGATCGTCTTGTGAAACAACCACAAGGTAAACACACGTGCCGAACGTACACTCGTCGAAATCGCCAAGCCTTAAATGGCGCTATGAGGTGGCGTCACGGGCGCGCGTGTTGTGCGTCTGCGCTGAAATTCTAATCAGTTGCATATCTCATCGCTGCAAACCCATGGTGTAAATTTCACTTGATTCGGATGCTTCCTTCAGTGTGTTGCATTTACGGTGGCCAGCAGTGTAATTCTGTAAGACTCAGTACATGTCTGGTTATATGATGTGTAGCCGTTCACAAATTTCTGTTAACAACAGTAACCACTTCTAAATTCCCTTGACCGTGCTTGCAGATCCATCAACGAACTTCATCAGTGAAACGTCCGAAGTTCTTGTAGAAGCTGAGCACAGTTCAGTTCCTCACCTGGCAGAGGAAGGTGGAAGTTACTGAGGCGGTAGCTGTTGCTGTAACTATGCAGCTCCTAATCTGGCTAGTGATAGCGCCCGTGCAGTGTCATGAGAATTGTCCAGCCCATTGTCAACAGTATGGAAAGTTTTGCTGTCTGTTTTACACTGCTACCCGTTCAAGATCCAGACGGGGCCGCGACTGAAACCTTATTATCCGCTGCAACGTTCTGAATTTGCTCTTCGAATTCTGGTACAGATCAAATTTGATGATATCTGCCAAGGCAGTATTTTATGGAATGACAAGGCACATTTTACACTACAGGGTGTAGTGAGTTCACATAGGTGCCGAATCTGGGATACTATTAAACCGCGTGTGGTGTACGACCACTTGCACTCGCCTTATGTGACTGTACGGTGTGAATTAACAAGTTCCTTCGTTCTCGGTCCGATCTTCTATGGAAAGAATACGCCCATAAGGTGTATCGTGACGTCTGGACGTTATCCAGACCTCTTTGTACAAAATGTAATTCCTGCTTTGGAAGAGTGCCAGTGTGTGGAAACTACTGTTTTAAAGCAAGATGAGGCATCACGTCAAGTCACTCGCCCAGAGGAAGATCTGCTTAATGCAACCTTCCATGAACGTCTTATCTCCAGAGGATTTTCGGATTCATGACCTGCAAGAGCAGCTGGTCTGTATCAACGTGACTTTTTGCCTCTGCGGATACCTAAAACAATCTGGGACACGTTCGAACTCCACTTGCTCTGAAGGTCGTTATACGAGAACACGTTGCTCAGTTGCCACTGGAACTGCTGTGAGTAACTGTTGGTCACGCCTTTTCATAGATGCAGCATCTCGTCGACGTCTCCGGTGCACACATTGAACAATTTTTATAACCGGCGCTTAATAATAAAATCAACATTAAGCCTTTCTCACTTGTTAGACTTTTCTGCCCACGTCCTGTTCCAGATCTATTACATGCTGAAACATTTCTCATCTTTCTTGCTTTCACAGCGACATATTTGCAAATGATTGCCAAAACTGGAACTAATTTTTTATCCAAAGTAAATCGATTTGGCATTAACGGATTAGAATATCTATACAATTTCGCTGCTATATTGATAATTCCCGCCCACATGGGACTTCTTTGCGTAGATGGAGGGTCGCAAGTGCGGAAATCCACTAATATGAGACTTTGACAAACGGCAGATGTTACGACCCGTCACCTTGGAACGAGCATCACTAGATTAGATTAGATTCAGTTTTCATTCCATCGATCCAAAAATGAGATAATTCTTGAGGTGTAGAGCAAGTCAGAAAGTATAAAACAAAAAAACATAAAACTTTTGAATATAATACTCACTCCCTGATCATTTGTCAGGAAGTTGCCAAAATAGGTGAATACATTATAGTATTCAGGAACTGATAATATTTGCAGAATTAATACACTGTCGGAATGAAACATAGTTCTGCACATTTAATAAATTTACCATACACAAAATACTTAATCTTGACTGTTGTGACCAGGCGCTGTCAAAACTGAAATCTAAAAGACGTTTTAACTTAAGCTGGTCTAACAGTCCTGTTAAGATATTCATCTATAGAGTAGAAGGAGCTCCCTATCAAAAAGTTTTTCAAAGTCTCTTTAAAATTTGCTTTATCTGAAAACGAGTTTTTAGTGGTTGCTGGCAATTCATTGAAAATGTGTATTCCAGAATATTGAACCGCTTTTTCGATCAAAGTAAGAGCTTTTAGGTCTTTATGTAAATTGTTCTTGTTCTTAGCATTGATACTGTGTATTCAAATGGTTCAAATGGCTCTGAGCACTATGGGACTTAACATCTGTGGTCATCAGTCCCCTAGAACTTAGAACCACTTAAACCTAACTAACCTAAGGACATCACACACATCAATGCCCGGGGCAGAATTCGAACCTGCGACCGTAGCAGCAGCGCGCCTCCGGACTGAAGCACCTAGAACCACTCTGCCACAGCGGCCGGCTTAATATGTATTGATCTATTGGTTGCAAATAGAGACATATTATTTGCAACCAATTTCATTAAGGAATAAATATACCGAAAGCGGTGGTTAGAATTTAAAGTTTCTTGAAGGGGTTTATACACGTACTTTGAATTTACACCACAAATGAGTCTTATTACACGTTTCTGCACGCTAAAAACTTTTGCTTGATTAGACGAGCAGCCCCAGAATATGATGCCGTATGACCGAATAAAAGTAGCCGAAATATGCAAGTTTCTTCATATTTATATCTCCTGCATCTCCGACAGACTACATATAAGACGATATCGGGAGTTAGCTCCGAGCCCTTACTCCACTACCCCGTTAACTGTACCTAGACATCTGGCACCATATACCTCCAGAAACATACCAAGGACCTGTCGGAGCCATGTCACGTAGAAGCTGAACCAACACGCTGTTAAGGGCGTGGTCATAGAGTTTTGGGTGATCAGCGTATAACTCACGGATCGTGAGGAAGAGATAAGAAAGATTAGGGCGCACAGAAGGGCAGATAGTCATTTTTCCCTCGCTCAGTAAGAGGGATTTTCTTAAGAAAAAGAAAAATTTATAATATTGGTACGATATAGCCTCCACCATGCAGTTTGCAGTGTCTTGCAGAGTGTTAACAATAAAAAGGATTATGGCTAAAAACGATCATAGTCACATTTTGGTAAATAGTCATTCGAATTTCAAGGATTTAAGTCTACAATCCTATGTGAAAATCTTGAGAAATGACAGACGATGAAACACAATGCAAAGCACAAATTTAATTACAGATAGTGTGGAGAAAACTCTGTTGTGTATATATGGAACTTAAGAAAGCAGTTTTTATTAGGAGAAACAAAGGAAATTGATCCTTCTGTCCAGTTAAATGAGGTCATCTGTGAGCGGGTCGTCTGCAAACTCGATGTCGCTTTCATCCTCTTCATGTACATTTCCACAAACTAATACTCTGTCGGAGACCTGAGCATTGGGGTTGACTAAAAATTGTCTGGTTCAATACGTCCTTCAACTTTGCAGGTTTGATGGCTAATGGCTCATTGTACGAGGGTGACTCAAAACATAAGTTACACTTCCAAGTTATGGCCAAAGTTATGGTCAGGGCTATGGCAAAATACAAGGTAAGGTCGGTATTCCACATAGTCACCAAGAGACTATAAACATTTCTCGGAAAGGGTAACCAAATTTTAGATTCAGAATGAGTAGAAATCATCTCTAGTGCTATGCAACCACCTGGATACAGCTGCTTTCACCTCCTCATCGTTTCGGAATCGTCGTCCACCAAGATCCTCTTTCATCTTGCCGAGGACAAGATAATCGCATGGTGCCAAGTCTCGATTGTGTGGGAGATGGCGGCAGTTCTGAAGTGCCGCGGACTGAGCGCGGTGTGCGTTATCGTGCAAAAAAATCTGCCACTTTTCTTTCATTCCCTTAGACAACTGGAGCGATGTTTCAAATACGAAGCAGAGTTGATTGTCATGCCTTTCGGCAGAAATTCCACTTGCACCACACCCTCCATGTCAAAGAATCCTGTCGTCATTATCTTTCTTGCTGAAGGCTCGACCTTTGTCTTCTTTCGTTGTGGTGACGTGGTGTGCACCCATTCCATAGATGTTCTCTTTGTTTCAAGAGTGTACCCTCGTTTCATCCCATGTGAGTGCCCGCCTCAAAAACTCGTTGCCCTTCACAGAATACCGTTCCAAAAATGCCAGTGACGATTGGAAATGTTGTCCTGTGTGAACATCGATGAGCAGCCGTGGGACCAATCTGGCAAGGAGTATATGATATCAAAGGTGCTGATGAACAACGGAAATCATACTGAAATACGAAATGTTCGGCATGCTGGGAATTTCCAGCAGTGTTACGCGCCGATCGTCTCTAATGATCACATCGACCGATCAACATTTTCAACGGTACTGGACGTTGCGGGGTTGCCTTCGTGATGTTCGTCAGTGACATCTGTGCGTCCGGTGTCAACTTCGTTACACCATTTTCGAATGCCTGTGCGAGGGATTACACGTTCACCATATACAGCAGTTATTATAGGATGAATATCCTCGTAATTGAGCCGTTTACCCAGATCGTTGCACGCACCTCCAATTTGGAGTGAACATCTAGCTGATGCACCATTGAGCCTAGCCCGTCCTGCACACACAACACGATGGGATACCACACCTCCCGTCCTATTGGAAGTGTCAGCAGTTACTCTCGCGTTCTACACATTGGCCACTGTCACGACACACAGTGTGCTCTCGCGGCGAGCTAGTGTAACTTTCATTTTGATTCACCCTCGTATAGACTTTTAGGTTCAGGTCATAAATTTCTTCTGTTCGTCTTTATCTTTGGCCTCTATACGCACTACAACATATTTAATGTAACTTTCAGAGCCATTACTCTTATGTAAGATACGCATCAGCTGTTCTTTGTCAATTTTCGGAATTCTGATTGGTCTTGTAGGCATAGGGCATTTTGATTCGCATAGCTTCAATAAAACCTTTGTCCAAGTTTTAAAGTTGACTTCAGTAGCACAGTTTACAACTTTTAATGGTGAAGGTTTAATTAGGCTGTTTCTAAGCACATTCTCCCAGTCATTTGGTGTCTCCGTGTTAACTTCTGCTTTGATAAGGCTGATATCCACGTCACCTTCCATATACGAATGTCCGAGAATTGGAAACACTGTCCAATCTGTTTTTCTCATGAACTAAATAAAGCAGGGAGAGCAAATTGGTGTAATTTTTGTTTTGGCCGGCACAAGAATCGCAGAAAATTACGAAATGTTATATATCTGAGCTACGCACGTCGTCCACAAAATTATTCCAACACTGAACAATCATCATCGGCCTCGTTCCGAGCAGTGCTCTCATCATAAGTGTAAAACACTGATGTGGAGTCTGACAAAATATGAATACTGATTAATATGAAATTAAGTTGGCAGCGGTATTAAACACCAGATGTTGTACATTTGGGGTGGGTAAGTCCTTGGAAAAGTCAGTTGTAACAGCCTCGAGTCCTGTTTTCGTCATAGACTTCTTCCTGTACCTTGCCTTTAAAGAATAAAATTTTGCGCTTCGACGTTGGTGAACTTCCCTTTCAGTCTCTTTCTCCAACAGTGTTTCGGTCAATGATGTTTTAGTTTCGGTGTTCGTACATGTTGCTACCACTTCTCTCGTTAGTGAAATCTCTAGTACAATCATATCACAATTACTACTAGTATCTTTTAGTGGGAAGTCAAACTAAATTTGAAAATTACCATAAAAAGTGTCTCGGAACGTTGTATAGCCTATTTTGGTATCATTGTTCGATTCATACATTCTGTGAAGTTTGGCTACATCTCGTTCCTCACATGGGTATACTATAGAAGTCTCTTTTAGAGAGAAGTGGGGTTTCTACCTTTGAGAGACTTCATAAAATCTATGACTTAAGACTTGGTTTTGTTGGATAGTTTCGTCGTCTGTTGCTGTGTTTACCTCGTCCATCTCCCATTACTTCACCACATTCTGTCAACTGCTTCTCAATAGGATCAGAGATGCCGTGAAAAGTTAAAAAAGGATAGTAATAAACACTAACAACCTGCAGTTCTCCATTTGCAATAGTGCCAACACAATGGCACTAAGAAGAGGAGTGGAAACGTGCTTCAGATTCATTCTTCCAGTTGCGTAGACACTGAACAGTTGCAATAGTAACAAGCCCGCTTAAATACAGTGTTGTTGTTGTGGTCTCCAGTCCTGAGACTGGATTGATGCAGCTCTCCATGCTACTCTATCCTGTGCAAGCTTCTTCATCTCCCAGTACCTACTGCAACCTACATCCTTCTGAATCTGCTTAGTGTATTCATCTCTTGTCTCCCCCTACGATTTTTACCCTCCACGCTGCCCCTTGATGCCTCAGAACATGTCCTACCAATCGATCCCTTCTTCTAGTCAAGTTGTGCCACAAACTCCTCTTCTCCCCAATCCTATTCAGTACCTTCTCATTAGTTATGTGATCTACCCATCTAATCTTCAGCATTCTTCTGTAACACCACATTTCGAAAGCTTCTATTCTCTTCTTGTCCAAACTATTTACCGTCCACGTTTCACTTCCATACAGGGCTACACTCCATACAAATACTTTCAGAAATGGCTTCCTGACACTTAAATCTATACTCGATGTTAACAAATTTCTCTTCTTCAGAAACGCTTTCCTTGCCATTGCCAGTCTACATTTTATATCCTCTCTACTTCGACCATCATCAGTTATTTTGCTCCCCAAATAGCAAAACTCCTTTACTACTTTAAGTGTCTCATTTCCTAATCTAATACCCTCAGCATCACCCGATTTAATTCGACTACATTCCATTAACCTCGTTTTGCTTTTGTTGATGTTCACCTTATATCCTCCCTTCAAGACACCATCCATTCCGTTCAACTGATCTTCCAAGTCCTTTGCTGTCTCTGACAGAATTACAATGTCATCAGCGAACCTCAAAGTTTTTATTTCTTCTCCATGGATTTTAATACCTACTCCGAATTTTTCTTTTGTTTCCTTTACTGCTTGCTCAATATATAGATTGAATAACATCGGGGAGAGGCTACAACCCTGTCTTACTCCCTTCCAACCACTGCTTCCCTTTCATGTCCCTCGACTCTTATAACTGCCATCTGGTTTCTGTACAAATTGTAAATAGACTTTCGCTCCCTGTATTTTACCCCTGTCACCTTTAGAATTTGAAAGAGAGTATTCCAGTCAACATTGTCAAAAGCTTTCTCTAAGTCTACAAATGCTAGAAACGTAGGTTTGCCTTTCCTTAATCTTTCTTCTAAGATAAGTCGTAGTGTCAGTATTGCCTCACGTGTTCCAGTACTTCTACGGAATCCAAACTGATCTTCCCCGAGGTCGGCTTCTACTAGTTTTTCCATTCGTCTGTAAAGAATTCGTGTTAGTATTTTGCAGCTGTGGCTTATGAAACTGATTGTTCGGTAATTCTCACATCTGTCAACACCTGCTTTCTTTGGGATTGGAATTATTATATTCTTCTTGAAGTCTGAGGGTATTTCGCCTGTTTCATACATCTTGCTCACCAGATGGTAGAGTTTTGCCAGGACTGGCTCTCCCAAGGCCGTCAGTAGTTCCAAAGGAATGTTGTCTACTCCGGGGGCCTTGTTTCGACTCAGGTCTTTCAGTGCTCTGTCAAACTCTTCACGCAGTATCGTATCTCCCATTTCATCTTCATCTATATCCTCTTCCATTTCCATAATATTGTCCTCAAGTACATCTCCCTTGTATAGATCCTCTATATACTCCTTCCACCTTTCTGCCTTCCCTTCTTTGCTTAGAACTGGGTTTCCATCTGAGCTCTTGATGTTCATACAAGTGGTTCTCTTATCTCCAAAGGTCTCTTTAATTTTCCTGTAGGCAGTATCTATTTTACCCCTAGTGAGATAAGCCTCTACATCCTTACATTTGTCCTCTAGCCATCCCTGCTTAGCCATTTTGCACTTCCTGTCGATCTCATTTTTGAGACGTTTGTATTCCTTTTTGCCCGCTTCATTTACTGCATTTTTATATTTTCTCCTTTCATCAATTAAATTCAATATTTCTTCTGTTACCCAAGGATTTCTACTAGCCCTTGTCTTTTTACCTACTTGATCCTCTGCTGCCTTCACTACTTCATCCCTCAAAGCTACCCATTCTTCTTCTACTGTATTTCTTTCCCCCATTCCTGTCAATTGTTCCCTTATGCTCTCCCTGAAACTCTGTACAACCTCTGGTTCTTTCAGTTTATCCAGGTCCCATCTCCTTAAATTCCCACCTTTTTGCAGTTTCTTCAGTTTTAATCTACAGGTCATAACCAATAGATTGTGGTCAGAGTCCGCATCTGCCCCTGGAAATGTCTTACAGTTTAAAACTTGGTTCCTAAATCTCTGTCTTACCATTATATAATCTATCTGATACCTTTTAGTATCTCCAGGATTCTTCCATGTATACAACCTTCTATCATGATTCTTAAACCAAATGTTAGCTATGATTAAGTTGTGCTCTGTGCAAAATTCTGCCAGGCGGCTTCCTCTTTCATTTCTTAGCCCCAATCCATATTCACCTACTACGTTTCCTTCTCTCCCTTTTCCTACACTCGAATTCCAGTCACCCATGACTATTAAATTTTCGTCTCCCTTCGCTATCTGAATAATTTCTTTTATTTCATCATACATTTCTTCAATTTCTTCGTCATCTGCAGAGCTAGTTGGCATATATACTTGTACTACTGTAGTAGGTGTGGGCTTCGTATCTATCTTGGCCACAATAATGCGTTCACTAAGCTGTTTGTAGTAGCTTACCCGCATTCCTATTTTCCTATTCATTATTAAACCTACTCCTGCATTACCCCTATTTGACTTTGTGTTTATAACCCTGTAGTCACCTGACCAGAAGTCTTGTTCCTCCTGCCACCGAACTTCACTAATTCCCACTATATCTAACTTTAACCTATCCATTTCCCTTTTCAAATTTTCTAACCTACCTGCCCGATTAAGGGACCTGACATTCCACGCTCCGATCCGTAGAACGCCAGTTTTCTTTCTCCTGATAACGACATCCTCTTGAATAGTCCCCGCCCGGAGATCCGAATGGGGGACTATTTTACCTCCGGAATATTTTACCCAAGAGGACGCCATCATCATTTAATCATACAGTAAAGCTGCATGCCCTCGGGAAAAATTACGGCCGTAGTTTCCCCTTGCTTTCAGCCGTTCGCAGTACCAGCACAGCAAGGCCGTTTTGGTTATTGTTACAAGGCCAGATCAGTCAATCATCCAGACTGTTGCCCTTGCAACTACTGAAAAGGCTGCTGCCCCTCTTCAGGAACCACACGTTTGTCTGGCCTCTCAACAGATACCCCTCCGTTATGGTTGTACCTACGGTACGGCTATCTGTATCGCTGAGGCACGCAAGCCTCCCCACCAACGTCAAGGTCCATGGTTCATGGGGGGCTTAAATACAGGTCCATTGCATTATGATCACACATTTGGTTGAATCTGTACTTCATACGTTGTCGTTCTTCAAAAGCAATTGTTTGGAAAGACTTAAAACGGAAACGCTTGCTGACCTCTGGAGACTCTTACGTTCAAGCTCGTAATTTCTTCATTGTGTCACTCACTTTACCCATCTTCTTTGTCACCTTTACCCTACTTTGCCCACTTCATGCCTGCTCGCTATCCGTACTGTTACACGATGACTAAGTAGTTTTATTCCAAATAATATCACACTACGATTCACGATTATTGGTAATGTTGTTCCGAATTCTGTGTTGCCAGCAGTGTCGCGAAGTAAACAGACTCATGGCACTGTAGCCATAATGACGAGGTGAGGTATTCGCAGCCTCGTCGTTTTTGTTTGTCGCCGCATGGACCTTGATAATTTTCAACCGTTAGCTCATATGTTTCCCCTTTAGGTACTAGGAGAGTAAGATATTTTCTAACCAAACCTAATCATACTTGCATTGTCTGTATTAAACTATCGACTGGCACTAAACAAATGGACGAAAAATGGACAATGATCTTTCATACTCCTAACACTTTGTTACATACAGACAAAAATTATACTACTGGCCATTAAGATTGCTACACCACGAAGATGACGTGCTGCAGACGCAAAATTTAACCGACTGGAAGAAGATGCTGTGATATGCAAATGATTAGCTTTTCAGAACATTCACACAAAGTTGCCGCCGATGGCTACACCTACAACGCGCTGACACGGAGAAAGTTTCCAACCGATTTCTCATCCACAAATAGCAGTTGAAAGGCGTTGCCTGGTGAAACGTTGTTGTGATGCCACGTGTAAGGGGGAGAAATGCGTACCATCACGTTTCCGACTTTGCTAAAGGTCGAATAAAAACCTATCGCGATTGCGGTTTATCGTATGACGACGTTGCTGCTCGCGTTGGTCGAGAGCCAATGACTGTTAGGAGAATATGGAATCGGTCGGTTGAGGAGGGTAATACGCAACGCCGTGCTGGATCCCAACGGCCTCGTATCACTAGCAGTCGAGATGACAGGCATCTTATCTGCATGGCTGTAACGGATCGTGCAGCCACGTCTCGATCCCTGAGTCAACAGATGGGGACGTTTACAAGACAACAACCATCTGCACGAACAGTTCGACGACGTTTGCAGCAGCGTGGACTATCAACTCGGAGATCATGGCTGCGGTTACCCTTGACGCAGCATCACAGACAGGAGCGCCTGCGATGGTGTAGTCAGCGACGAACCTGGGTGCACGAATGGCAAAATGTCATTTTTTCGGAAGAATCCAAGTTCTGTTTACAGCATCACGATAGTCGCATCCGTGTTTCGCGACATCGCGGTGAACGCACATTGGAAGCGTGTATTCGTCATAGCCATACTGGCGTATCACCCGGCGTGATGGTATGTGGTGCCATTGGTTACACGTCTCGGTCACCTCTTGTTCGCACTGACGGCACTTTAAACAATGGACGTTACATTTCAGATGTGTTACAACCCGTGGCTCTACCCTTCATTCGATCTCTGCGAAACCCTACATTTCAGCAGGATAATGCACGACCGCATGTTGCAGGTCCTGTACGGTCCTTTCTGGATACAAAAAATGTTCGACTGCTGCCCTGGACAGCACATTCTCCAGATCTCTCTCACTAATTTAATACATCTGGTCAATGGTAGCCGAGCAATTGGCTCGTCACAATACGCCAGTCACTACTCTTCATGAGCTGTGGTATCGTGTTGAAGCTACACGGGCAGCTGTACCTGTACACGCCATCCAAGCTCTGTTTGACTTAATGCCCAGGCGTATCAAGGCCGTTATTACGGCCAGAGGTGGTTGTTCTGGGTACTGATTTCTCAGGATCTATGCACCCAAATTGCGTGAAAATGTAATCACATGTCAGTTCTAGTATAATATATTTGTCCGATGAATACCTGTTTATCATCTGCATTTCTTCTTGGTGTAGCAACTTTAATGGCCATTAGTGTACGTTACCTCTTTATTTCAAATTTACATCAGAGTAACACGCGGTGATACGATACATGCGACGCCATGAAATGTAGGATAAATCCGTGCTTCGGTGAAATGAGTTTGACGTCAGAGCCCTGTCGAGTTCTTTCAGCCGCAGCCAGCAGCCATCGGGAGGGCGCGGATAAGAGCCGCTCCGGCAGCCACGAGCGGGAAATCAGCGCAGGCGACGGCGGAGGCCGGGGGTGACGGCAGGGGCCGCTTGATTGGTCGGGCCGGAGGCGCCGCACCCAATTAGCGGCCGCCGCACAAAGCGAGCGAGAGGTAATTAATTCGCGGTAGCCGTGGCCGAGAGCGGGGAGTCGCAGAGCCGAGCGAGAGCAGCACACCGGCAGCGCGCCGACAGTGTTCCGCAGGGCCAGGCCCTCACACACAGCGGCCGTGGCAAGTCGAGTGATGCACCACCACCCATCTCTCTCTCTCTTCTTCTCTTGCAATATTTAAACAGCCACTCTGACGCCCTTTGGAAAGGACCCACATTCGTAGAACTAGAGAGCGTGAAATGAGAACGGCGCTCGTTTCACATGTTGTTTCACAGCACTACCACAAATATTACTTATACTTTGGCTACCTGTATTTTCCCAACAATTAATATGGACTTTAATTTCACTGTCTCCAAGTTGTATTTGTTGTTGTTGTTTTTGTTGGCCGGCCGAAGTGGCCGTGCGGTTAAAGGCGCTGCAGTCTGCAACCGCAAGACCGCTACGGTCGCAGGTTCGAATCCTGCCTCGGGCATGGATGTTTGTGATGTCCTTAGGTTAGTTAGGTTTAACTAGTTCTAAGTTATAGGGGACTAATGACCTCAGCAGTTGAGTCCCATAGTGCTCAGAGCCATTTTTTGTTTTTGTTGTGGTCTTCACTCCAAAGGCCGGTTTGATGCAGTCCTCTATGCTATTCTATCCTGCAAAAGCCTCTTCATCTGCTAACTACTGCAACCTACATCCTTCTGAATCTGCTTAACCCTGTGGCGCATAGTGTCCACTATTGTGGACAGCTGTTAATTGTCGCTTTCTAACATTCTGCGTGGTGTCTGTTTGTTCTAAGTCGTGTCTCCCTACCACTTTTGCGCAACGACGATCTGAGCGTGTTTTTTAGGGAATTGACTAGTTTGAACCTGGGACCTGTTGCTGGTAACGAGACGCCAGACCACACATGACATGTAGAGTTCAGAAGAGCTCAGTGAGACTAGCGATGATAAAATCAAATACTTCATGAGTTCAGCGTCAGCTCCACTGCACTGCCTGTAAAAGAATCTTAATACTAACTAAATTTAGTGGACGGGGTTCAAGGCTTTCCTATTTTTAGTTAGCTGGTAAAATAACGTCGAAAAAGCAGTTAAGTTTACCATTGGAATTTTTATTCTACTCACAAAACATTGTTTAAAAAAATGGTTCTGAGCACTATGGGACTTAACATCTGTGGTCATCAGTCCCCTAGAACTTAGAACTACTTAAACCTAACTAACCTAAGGACATCACGCACATCCATGCCCGAGGCAGGCTTCGAACCTGCGACCGTAGCAGCCCCGCGGTTCCGGACTGCAGCGCTAGAACCGCACGGCCACCGCGGCCGGCAACATTGTTTATAAATTGCACTATTCATAAAAGAAAATATTTTAATACAGGATGATAAAAGCCAACTGCGTTCAACAAAAATGTGAACGAATATTCCCTGAATGGGTTGCCAAGTTCTATAATGGTTCGAAGGATGACCTATGCTATATACATCTATAATCTAGGTTTAAGTTAAGTTTCATACAAGAGAAAACTATCAAAATGGTCTATAGTGACCCTCAATTATCTTTAATTACTTGTTTAACTTGTCGTAAATTACAGTGGCTGATGTGGCTTCTCAATAACTATATAACAGAAATATCATTGCGTTTCAGATTTTAACTTCAAGTAGCGAATGTGAATACCACGAAGTTTAATTGACGATCGACACTAATATTACATAAAAAGGGGATCTAACAGATGAGACTTCTGCAGTTCTGAGTGAAGCCTTATGCGCTCTTATGCGGCATTGCATGCGTTCATTACCTTGACGGTGGTTAGGCAGCGTCATGGGCGGCAGGCAGCGCAGCTCCACACACCTCGCCGTCTCGGTAGCAACTCTCTCGAACTCCTTACTACAATTTACCGAAGTTAGTTTAAGAGAAGGTATCTGGCTGTGTTTTCAACTGACCAGTCAGGGTCTCAATGTTAACCTTATGCTCCGCCTACAAAAATTCTGTCTATCCAGTGAGAAACGTTACACTTTTCGTGGTGGGGCAATGTTTTTTAATGTTTGCTATGTAACAGAGACGCGTATAGTCTCATGCTAAAACTTGCAGCTCGTGTCGCCCTTTTAGTGTTATCGTAAGATCTATACTGTTCTTCTGGAGGGCTCCATCTTTAAACATGGGCTGGGGGCTGCTCTTGGCGGTCGGCCGGCGATGTGGGTGTCCCTTATCGACGGGGCCTTCTAGCCTACAAGGCTCTGCTCTCGGCTTCTGTTCTCGTTTCTCCCCTCGGAACTGCGTCTGTTTCATGGTGGGAAGATATGACATGCATTTAGGCGTTCTTGTATTAGTCTGTGATATTCCATTGGCTCACTCGTTGATCGTATTACTTTGGTTAATTTAATGTCAGGATTTATTCGGATCTATATGACATATTGCCGGATTTGCTATGATATCAGGGTTTTCATAGAAAGTGTTGGATATGCCTGACACCTTACAGTTTCTTTGGCATTTTCAATCAGTCCTGAGGCTGCAGATGCACACAGGTCACTGCAGTGGGCACTTCCTACTGGTGCCGTGTCCTGCATGCATTTGCAACCTCATGACTGATTGAAATCGCCAGAAAACTGACCAATATAAGTTGTCCACTGCAGGGAAATTCATGCGCCACAGGGTTAATGTATTCATCAGTTGCTCTCCCTCTAACATTTTTTTCACCCCGCTCCTCTCCAGCTCACTTCCCTCCAATGCTATATTGGTGATCCATCAACGTCTTAGAATGTGTCCTACCAAACAATCCCTTCCTCTTGTCAGGTTGTGCCACAGATTTCTTTTCTCCCCAATTCTGTTCAGTAACTCCTCATTGGTTCTGTGATCTACCCATCTAATTTTCAACATTCTTCTGCAGTACCACATTTCAAAAGCTTCTGCCCTCCTCTTGTCAAAACTGTTTATCGTACATGTTTCACTTCCACACGTGCCTACACTTCAGACCAATACCCCCAGAAAAAGACTTCCTAACACTTAAATCTACGTTCGATGTTAACAAATTTCTCTTCTTCACAAATACTTTTCTGGCTGTAGCCAGTCTACATTTTATATCCTCTCTGCTTCGGTCATCATCAGTTATTTTGTTGCCCGAAAAGCAAAACTATCCATTACTTTAAGTGTCTCGTTTCCTAATCTAATTTCTTCAGCATCACGTGATTTAGCTCGACTACATTCCATTACCCTTGTTTTGCTTTTGTTGCTGATCATCTTATATCCGCCTATCAAGACACTATCCATTCCATTCAATTGCTCTTCCATGTCCTTTGCTGTCTCTGGCAGAATTAAAATGTCATTGGCAAACTTAAAAGTTTTTATTTCTTCTCCCAAACTTCCAATCTTACTCCAGATTTTTCTTTCGTTTCCTTTACTGCTTGCCCAGTGTACAGATTGAATAAAATCAGGATAGGCTGCGAACCTGTCTCTCTCTCTCTCTTCTCAAGAACTGCCGCCTTTCCACGCTGTTCAACTTTTACAACTGCCGTCTGGTTTCTGTACAAGTTGTAGCCCTTCGCTACCCTGCTATCTTCATAATGTCAAAGAGAGTATTCCAGTCAAAATTGTCAAAAGCTTTCTCTTAAGTCTATAAATGCTGGTCTAAATACAGGGCTGCAGGTCAGTGGACTCGCTGCAGTGAAATCTAAGTACTCAGATAAAAATGACCAATAGTCCCGCCTGCCGATATGCTCACCACTGAATAGCCTGACAGGTGATGTGTAGGCTGCCCTTAGTTGCGCAACTGCAAAGACCGCGACCAGCTTGTCCTTACGCCGAGATGTGCAGAGATGTGCTGGAGCGCTGAAAAAACCAAGACTGTTCTCTGTGGCTCCTCTCCTCTGCCAATTTGCCTTGGCCAAAAGGCCCGGACCCTCCTCTACGGTGGACATCCACCAAATGTCTCCAAAATCTCTCCCCCCCCCCCCTCCCCCTGGACGCCAAATCCATGTGTAGTCGCGAAAAATTGTCCACTCCAATGCCCAAGCTGCCCACGCAAACTGCGCCAATGCCATACTTATAACAACGCGCCAGAACTCCTGCCTAAGCACAATATAGCGGTATTTCTCCAATGAGGAACTTTTCCACCAAAATCCATGCTGTTCCCCGTTAAACTTGGTGCCAGAGAAATGCGTGTGCGTTCTACACCTAGGGTAAACAATGCTCTCCCTCCCAGAGCAAATCATAAAACTTGGTGGCCGTCTGTCGGTCGCACAACCAAGGTGGACAATACACCTCGGGAATGCAGGCCTCTGGCCTTTGTCCTGCTGAAGACTGGGCCTCCCTAGTGGACCAACATTATATCAAGATGCTACAGCCTGCTCTCACAAGCAAGCTGTTAACGCTTTTGTCGAAGCGCAGATGCTTTTCCGGAAGAGCCGATGACTGTTTCTTTGATTCTGCTACCCTGGCCATATCTCCCTGCCACCCTTGCCGGCACAGGAAAAATGTAGTGCCAGAAATATGAATGCTAGCGGCAAACAAACTCTCATTTCCTGTTATACTTACAATTATTCGTCCTGTGGTTTGCTACATAGCAGAGATGCTTCTGCAAGGACTACATCATTAACAAGGGATGAAACCTGTCATTGCCAAAGGGTCGCCACATTGCAAAAGCTGCTTCTGTTTTCTCCAAATGCCCCACCAAGTACACTACTAATTTAATTTTGTGATATCTCAATGAAACTTTAAATCAACTAATTATTCATAACGAAACATGAGTTCTTCAAAGAAATTTTCGATTTGCTACCGGTCGTCGTTTCACTTCACTGCATTATATTTCGTCTGGCCACCCCCCAGACATCCTCACGTTCACCATCGAAAGCTGACAACTATTAAGATGCAAGACTTGGTTAAATCCTTTAACACAGTCAACTTTAAAGATATCAAACACACATAAATGATGTGGAGTGTGGTGTCACCGCTAGACACCACACTTGCTAGGTGGTAGCCTTTAAAGCGGCCGCGGTCCATTAGTATATGCCGGACCCACGTGTCGCCACTGTCAGTAATTGCAGACCGAGCGCCACCACACGGCAGGTCTAGAGAGACGTCCTGGCACTCGCCCCAGTTGTACAGCCGACGTTCATAGCAATGGTTCACTGGCAAATACGCTCTCATTTGCCGAGACGATAGTTAGCATAGCCTTCAGCTACATTTGCTACGACCTAGCAAGGCGCCATAGCTTTGATAATTAAAATGGTGAAGCATGTATCATCAAGAGCGATGTTCTACAAATGTGGATTAAAGTAAAGTATTACAGCAACTGCGTCCATTTTCTAAGTTCTCATTTCCTTTTAACTGTTCCAGACCTCACGCCAATCTGCGTGAGCTTAACGCGTGCCTTTCGGCTTCCTCTCGTTGTGACTTGGCTGTCGTGCTAAGTCACAACATGGAGGACAAGCGAGCAGCAGTCGGCGACTATCTGCTGATGATGCCGTGGCCTACGCGAAGGTGCCGTCATTGAGTGACTGTTGGAAGGCACGAGATGACTTAGACGAAATTTACAGTTTGTATGATGAATGGCAGCTGGTTCTAAGTGTATAAAAACGTAAGTTAACACAGACGAATGGGAAAAATAATCCTGTAATGTTCGAATACAGCATGTGAGGATTGCGGTAGACTTCGATTTATTGGGAGAATTTTAGGAAATTGTGGTTCATATGTAAAGGGAACCACATGTAGGACACTAGTGCGACAAGTTATTGAGTACTGCTCGAGTGTTTGTGATCCGCATGCGTACCAGCTCGCATTTAAAGGAAGACGTGGAAACAATTCAAAGGGGGTTGCGAGATTTGCTGCCCGTAGATTTGAACAGTACGCAAGTACTGTTATGGAGATGCTTCGTAAACTCAAATGGGAATTTCTGGACGGAAGGCGACCTTCTTTCCGAGAAACTCTTTCGAAAATATTCAGAGAATCTGGTTGGGTTGTGTTGTTTGGGGGAAGAGGTCATCGGTCTCATCGGATTAAGGAAAGACGGGGAAGGAAGTCGGCCGTGCCCTTTCAAAGGAACTATCGCAGCATTTGCCTGGAGCGATTTAGGAAATCACGGAAAACCTAAATCAGGATGGTCGGACGCGGCATGGAACCGTCGTCCTCCTGAATGCGAGTCCAGCAGAGAATCGGTATTTTAAGCTGACTGCATAACAATTATACTGCCACCAACGTACATTTCGCGCAAAAACCACAAATTTAGAAACTGAAGCTTCTTGGGAGATGCATAGAAAGTCGTTTCTCCATTCTCCGTTTTAGCAAGTGGAACAGGAAAGGAAATGACTGGAAGTGGTATAAGGAACCGTCCATGCACCGTACAGTGACCTGTGGAAAATGTACATAGCTATAGAAACAGACAACGCACTAGAGTAAGGAAGTTGGCACACCCAGGAAACTTTTCAAGAATAACTGGGAAGAAAGAAAATAAGTAGTATTCCGTTGGAACATAAATACTCGTAGATGGAAGCAAATCATTTCATGATGTGATTTCAAGAATAATAACATTTATCAGCAAGAAGCTTACTCATCAATTTTAGCTCACATTGGATAATGAATGCTCGAATAACCTAGCAGATCAATTTGACATTCTAAACTCGCTTGAGTCGATGAACAACCTGACGAATGCTAATCCCTCTTATACCAGCACCACATTAGATTTGTTGCAAAGTCCGAAGAATCATAATTGCTCTATTGATAAATCGAGACTAAATCAGAAATTTTCAGAAGCACAACTTCCAGGTAGATTTCGGATGGATTAGACCTTGTAAAGAGTTTAGAGGCAGTGAACTAGCTGATAATCTCACTAAGACAGCAACCAGTTGATGGGAAATAGCTAACTACAGCGAAATATCTGTAAGTGCAATAAAGGAAAACCTTAGAGAAACTTTTGGAAAAAATGAAAGATTGAGTGGCAACAAACTAAAAACAACGGAAACATAAAATCCTATTTTCTTATCATTCGTCAAAGTCTGAAATCATTGATGCTGCACTGTGCACATGTAATCGAGAAGACCAAACAATTAACAACGTGATTTTAGCCTGCAGAAATTTAACGAGTGTGAGGGACATTCTCATGGAACAAATAACTAAGAAAGGAAGGCTTTGTTCCATCAATATATCAGAATTAGCTCATAAATTCAGAATAGGTTTTCGAAACTTTTGTAACTCAATAACATCCTCAATTGTACGAAAATCCTGTGTCAACTGTAACCTCACACATACCTACAAAATTTGACTGTTTTATAGAATGCTAACAGAAACGTTATCATAACTCAAGATAAACTTCTTTATATGCCGATATAAAATGTGATATATCAATAAACTGTTAAATCTTGATACATTCTAACTTTGCTTTTGGAAAGAAATTTGTGATTAATATCTGTATGAGTAATGGCCATTGTAAATCTAAAATTCTACGGATAACGTTTTAAGGTAACCTTCGCACGTGGTTGGTTGATTTAGGTGAGGGGACCAAATAGTGAGTTGATCGGTCCCAGCGGATTAGGGAAGGATGGGGAAGCAAGTCGACGGTGCCCTTGCAAAGGAACCATTCTGGCATTTGCCTGAAGCGATTTAGGAAAATTACGGAAAACCTAAATCAGGAAGGCCGGAGGGGAGTATGAACCGTCGTTCTCCCGAATGCGAATCCAGTGTGCTAACCACTACGCCAGCTCGTGCGGTCCTTGATAAACCTAATATACGAGTACAATGTAATGGAGCATGCGAAATATGTAAACCCCATAGATATGATAGAAATGCATGTAGGTCAGTGTGTGTATGTTCCATGTAGTATCGATAGCAACGATGCTACGGAATAGCTTCTCAAGTTGGCACTACGAGAGACACAGACGACAGCGCCCTCTAGCCGGTGCTATCGAGGTCTACGAGCTCCGCGACTGCTTCAGCCCATGTCATCAGGTGCAGCACGGGGGTGAAAGCTATATGGGCGAAGAGGCAACAAGCCACGTACCTCCATTCCAGACCACTAAAGGCGCTAGGGGTCAAACGAAGCTGGAATTGACCAATGAGAGCTGTCTAAACTTCAATGGTGGTTTTTTTGAAATATTCTATCCTCTTGCTCTGCACTGAAGTCTGTGGCCCTCGGTTATAGTCGTCTTTGTATTTGTTTCATATTTACATACTACTCATCTTCATTATAAAGAGATTTTTTACTTTAAATTCATAAAGTTCACCGTGGAATTGAAGAGATTCCATGCTGAAAAATGTCCACAATTAATTGTAAGGTAAGACATTTAATTTTTCATTAAATAATGTCGTAGCCTATAAATGAAATGTATTCTCTTCTATCTTGAATGAAGCAGTGTGGTTTCCGTTTGTTTATTTAAATAACTTCGATATGTCTGTAGTAGTTTTATTTAATGAAGACTTTTATGTTTTTTCAGAATATTCAACACAACAGATTGACGTTGAAATACTCCTGCAAGTTCCCCGGCTGTTCATCTGGCTATTATGTGGATTCAACGGAGGAAATTTGCAACAAGCATTTCTACAGGTTTCCAAAACAACCTCAAGAGTTGCTTCTAAAGTGGAATAGTGATTGTAAACTGTCACCAGATGTGAACTGTGCTTCTTATTTTGTTTGTGAAGATCATTTTTTTGAAGAAGATTTTATGAATAAAAGTAAGCATAGGCTAAACAGGGGTGTTCCCTGTGAAATTGTCAAAATCGGTATGAATCAGGTTAATAGTGAATTGGGCCTACCAAGCACTAGTGGTGCTATGGCAGCTGTTCATTTTACAGCTGCTAATACCAGAAGTGAAACTGGTGTTAATGAACTACAAAGCCTTAGTTGTGCTGTGGCAAGTAGTTCTCATGTAGGTGTTTGTACCAGACGTGGATCAAGTGAAACCGGTGTTAGTAGTGAATTGGACTTACCAAGCCCTGGTGGTACCATGGAAAATCTTTATTATACAGGTGCCAATACCAGAGGTGAAACTGGTGTTAGAGAATTACCTAGCACTAGTTGTGCTGAGCAGAGTAATTCATTGAGTGATGCACCTCTTAAATTTTTTATCTCCCCTCAAAAGGAATCTGCAGATTGTGAGTACACATTCTTGTCTGAAACATTTTGTAATGAGGAAAGTGGAGTTTTAGGTACAGGGGTTTCTAAAGCAGACTTAACTCCAACAAAATCAAAAATGTACAAGATTCATAGGAATACTCTAACAAGGCTATCAAAACTGAAAGCAAAGCTACATCATGAAAAATCAGAACTAAAAGCACTTAAAGATTTATATGACAGCAATACTTTCTCTTTCATAGAATCTAATTTAAATTCTGTTGCCAAAGATTTCATAAACAGCCAATTATCAAATGCTCATCGATCAGCAAATGCAAGGCGATGGACACCCGAGGACAAAGTATTTGCTTTATCCTTATACAAACGAGGTCCCTGCCTATACAAACATTGGTCGTTCATTTTTGTCTTCCTTCTGTGAGGTATCTGAAATTTCTGTTGCCTTCTATACCTTTTGAACCACGATTGAATACTTCGGTCATGAATGTAATGAAAGCAGAAGTTGAAGTAATGAACAACAGTGACAAATATTGTGCTTTGTTGTTTGATGAAATGTCTTTAGAAAGAAGGTTGTATTATAATGCAAGCAAACAAGAAATTTCAGGGTTTCAAGAGTTAGGGCGTTTAGGGAGGTCAAATGTTCATGTAAATCATGTATTAGTTTTCATGGTTAGAGGCATACTTAAAATCTGGAAGCAGGTTGTTGCTTATTATTTCACTCACAACTCAGTTTCAAGTATCACTAAAAAGTCTTATTACCCATGTCATAAGGCAATTGCAAGAAATAAGGCTAAAGGTAGTTTGTACAGCTAGTGACCAGGGTGCAACCAACCAGAGAGCACTGAAGGAACTCTGCTGTAAGAAATCTACTGAGTCCAGTCCATTTCATTTTGTAGTCAGAGATGAACCTATTGCAGTCATTTGTGATGTCCCACATCTATTAAAAAATACTAGAAATACAGTTTGGCTTTAAAAAGGAGGCCAGTTTTGAATATATTCACAGGGCTTTTCTTCTCGATCAGCAGAAAATGTTTAAGACATTGCCAAAGCTACATAGGAATCATTTTGAATTAAAGTATTCTTTTACTAAAATGCAAGTCAAGGTAGCTGCAGCCCAGCTTAGTCATATAGTTGCTGCAGTTATTGAAACTTATGTGGCATTTAATATCTTACCTGCTGAGGCAATATACACTGCAGAATTCGTTGAAAAGATGGATTGTTTATTTGATTCACTGAACAAATCCTATTGTTATCCACAAGATGGCAAGTCTTATAAGTGTGCCTTCTCTGCAGAGTCCCCACATATTGAAATGTGGTACAGTCTGTTAAAGGAAATGGAAAATTGGAAAGTGTTGGAGCTAGACACAGGGAGAGATAAGACAAATATGTTCAGTTTCGTAAGTGTGTGGCAAACTACAATAAGATCACTGACGTTCATTTGGAACAGATTAAAAAAATGGCTTTAATTTTTTAAGCGTGAGGGCTTTCAATCAAGACCCAGTGGAGAATGTATTTTGTTGTGTGAGGCAGCATGGTGTTGCAAACTCAAACCCAACTTGCTTACAGTTCACAGCAGCATTGAAACCAGTTATAGTCAATAGCATGTCCTTACCTACAAAGTCACTAGGTAATTGTGATGATAGATGCATGCCATTAAGCAATTTAAGGCAATTTTTGGGAGCTGGTGATGACAACTTTCTTGACTGCACAACAGACCATTCCATTATGGATCAAGTGCTTTATATTGTGCCGTCGCTGATAATGAAGCTGCTGCTGGTAGTGGTGGGGCTGATGTAGGAAATGACAGACAAGCACTAGCATATGTAGCTGGTTACATTCTACGAAAGATGGGTGTAACACCTGAAACCAACTGTAGTGACTGTAAAACAACTCTGTTCACACCAACACCCACAGAGCATCATTTATTTACACGTTTCAAAGAATATGACCCTTAAACGCAAAATTATTGTATGCTAGTGACAGCTTAATGTCCTTTGTAGCAAATGTGCACA
Organism: Schistocerca piceifrons; assembly: GCF_021461385.2. Classification (NCBI taxonomy): domain Eukaryota; kingdom Metazoa; phylum Arthropoda; class Insecta; order Orthoptera; family Acrididae; genus Schistocerca; species Schistocerca piceifrons. The sequence goes on from NC_060144.1 coordinate 172,542,343, forward strand.
GTAAGTTGTTTCCATTCTTTGATAAATGTGGGCAACAGGAACAATTGGAGAATAAATTCTGTTCACTGTTTAAGTTTCCAGAGGAAATACCATTTTGAAAGGCACATTTTTCTGAACAGTATATTTTAAGACAGTGTGTACCTCTATTGCTTTGTAAGTATGTGAAAGACTGGAAACACACTATCAGTAATAAAAGACTTGATATTGTTAAAGACAAATTCAGTAAACAGTTTAAAGCTTTATAACAGTTAAAAGAAAGTTTTTCTTGTGTGCTTGAGAAATAAAAAGTAACTTTTGTTTTCATTTCACTGTTTTCATTTCACTGTTTTTATCCACCTTTCCTGCTTTTGGTACTTGATATTGATGTTTTCTTTTTTGTGTTGGAGCATTTACAGTAGTAAGATGTAGGAACCTTTTTAAGAAATTAATGGTCAGTAGTGCAAGTTTGCTGGGCAGTTACTCAGAACTTATAGTCCTGAAACATAGTTGTAACAAATTTTAGAATTCTTCATTAATTAATACTGTGATAAATATTTCTTAATTCAACCTCTTTAACTGATGCTTACTCTCTTAACAATAGGCTTTTTTCCTCCATTGATCCAGCAGCTTGTATGACGTAAAAATTATGACATTATTCAGGAATATTTGTAGTCCAGTTTAGCTGCTACAACGTTATTTTTCTTTTGCTTTAATTATTTACACTACAAGCTTGTTTTGACTTACTCTCAGTTTCAAGTGTAGCATGTAGTTCTTATGAGCCATAAAACATGCTGGAGCTTTTACATGTTGATAGATAACAATATAAGCATGTCAATTTAAAAGTCTATTTTTTACGTTTGCGCCTGACAGTCGCTGCTCCTATCATGTTTTCTTGTCTGTCAGACGCAAACGTCAAAAATAGACCGAAAATATTACTGAATAGGTTTCTCTCTGCTGTAGTACAGTGTGCTATAGCTGTGTTTCAATTATTTTATTATGATGCCAGCCAAAATAATTACATAGCAAGCCCAGAAAAATAAGTTAATAGAATTAGAAGAAAAATAAAAACCTACAACGTAAGTAAACTAGGGGTGGGGGGAAGCAACCCGCAATCTTCTCATATTTTAGTTCATCTCCATACCACTTTAGGCGCTGCTGACGGTCTGTGTTTCCCACTTTTAACACGGGAGTTGCGTTTCTCTTTTTTCTTGTTCTGTGAGGTGCAGCCAGCCAGGATACTTCGCTTCAGCATCGCACCTACGTACAAAGTTATGTAATCGTTTATTACCTTGTTTTTGCACCAGTAAACTTCTTTCTTGCAGTACCGACTTGTGTTACCTTTTTCCCGTTCCTACCCACGCGCCGCCTCCCAGGCGGGATACAGAATTCTAGTCTCATCTAGCAACACTGGACCTATTTCACCCAAAACTGGTACACATTTCCCTTACTATAAGGCAACAATCACTATCGGGGGATTTTCCGCCGTGTATGTTTCCGCGGATTCCATCATAATGGAGCCTCAAAAAGCCAAAATTATTGTTTGATCACACCACACTCTACGTCCACTGAAGATACAGTGTTCACTGATTCCAAAAGGCGAGTACAGTGTTCACATCCTGCATCGTATTGTTACCTGGTGCGCGCACTCTGGGCTACGGTAAACCATGCCACATTGTCAAGGTATTTTGTTTATTTTAGCCCTCCAAAATAACAAGTCGTCCTTCCCAGATCCAAGGAGCTCTGCCATTTTACATGGAGGGCGGAAAGACACATCAACTGAAATTTCGAGAGAATTATGGATGCCTTGAATGAAATATTGTCACAAACGCATGAAAAGCTAGTGCTTTGGCGGTGTGCTCTTCTCTTTACCCAATTCCTGGGCTTTGGTTGCAACCGATAGCATTCTGTTAATACGCCGGGTGGAATATCCATTTCATCTTCACAATGTATTCAGCTGGGCGACCTCATTAACCAAGAGTGGCGATCTCCTTAGCCAAAGTACATGAATGCGAGACTGTGTCAGTTCTGTGTTTAAGGGTATTAAGGAGACTCGTAGTTTGCTACACATGATTGTAAATACAAATCTGTTGATGGGCTTGCGATATGCTGAAAGTTACAGAGAGCTACCATTCTTCCGTCTTACCAAAACGTGTAAGAAAGGCAGAGAACCACCTTTCTTTATTTCCGTTGAGAAGTGATTCTTGTTACGAATACAGCTGAGGTGATGTAAGTATTCCTTTAATCTATCTTCCTCATGAGACCGCTCTATGAAAGTATAGTCCACATATCTAAAGTATGGCTTTAAGGGTGACGAATCAGACTGCTCTAAAAACTCTTGATTGAACCTAACGTAGATTGAGTAACGAACGTGCCGAAACAATGGCGATTCTATGTACAACGGTGTCGAACGTTTTGCTTATCTGCTGAGGCAAAGGTTCTTATCATAAATGTAAGTCGGTCTATTTTATCGACACACTGAGGGCATTGCCGGCCGCTTATTTAACTTTGATGTACTGTCACTTTTTACAAAGGTCCTTCTCGCGAAGTTTGGCGTTAATTGCCAATAATTTTAGAGCGATCATCACTGTTTTATTGCGGCACGCCCTTTCTGCAACTTACTTTATGTTTAACCAAGAATTTTTTGTGCAACCCTCTTTCTCTCCTTCTGACTAACACACATATATGAACCTCATATGAATTTCGGTTGACTTCAAACCCTGCGTTAAAATAAACTTTATCACTGCACGCTAGTCATTTTTCTGCATTTCCTACAATTCATGCTCCAAACACTGTTGAAAGGTACGTTGTTATAAGCGTAAAACAGAGCTGATCATTGGCTGATTTTTAAGCTCTTACAGCAGCCGTGTTTGCAGACTAAATTATGGGAATTTACGTCTAACTGTTATTAAATCACTGTGCTTTTTAAATCCCCGAATGTGTTGCAGCATCTTTTGCTATCAAAAGTCCTGCAAAGTGCAAACGAGTTTGAGTATTCTATGAAAAATTAGGCCTAAATAGGTGTGTTAGTTGTGATTTTTTTTGTCAGAGAGATGGACTCAGTGGGATCCCCTTCACTTTATTGCATACCAGTAGCTAGCCATCTGCAAGTAAATGATTGTGTTGTGAGTTTTGTAGACGAGTTAAAATGTCACTATATCTATATTTTGATGCCCGAAAATATTTCACGACTACATTTTGTGATTATTTACAATTATTTTCGTGATATCCGTTCTCGTCTTCGTGTTCATCTATTGTCGACACAGGTGTAGCAACACATCGTATTTTCACATGAGGCCCAGTACTGTGTACAGCATTCCAATGGGCGTATCCGTGTGTGGAGGCTCGAAGGAGAATGAACCTTGTAATACTACACATGCCATCGTCAAAACTATCCAACACTACGTTAGATGGTACAGGCTACCATTTGGTGCACGACATCTTTATCTCTAGTTCTTATTATAGCTGACTTCGGCAGCAGAAAGCTGACGTTTTTGACGTATTACGTCCGGTAGCCGTGACCTATCTTCGAGTCTCTGTGACGTTATCTTCAAACAAGATAACGCAAGACCCCATGTTGCCACCACTGTCCTGGCCTCCCTCGATACAAAGGGATTCTGGCTTTTGCCTGGTCAGCACGTGCTCCAACTGGCACACGTCTACGAAATATGAACACTAACACAGAGTTGAAGGAGCCTGGAATGATGTACCCATATCATCCAAGTTCAGTTCGACCCGATAATCTGCCGAATTAGAGCCATTGTTACCCCAGATGTGACAGCACTGTGCACAGATTTTGAGTCCTGTGTATCTCTCATTCATCAACCAATGTAATATTGTACTCTTTCTAATATGCTTTGCGCTGTGGCGCGTCCTCTGTAAAGCGCCAATAGCCGACCGTCCGAGAGCCGCAGCATTCAGACTTGCGCGATTGTGACTACCAGCAGTCGACATTCGGACCGCAGCCAGAAGTCGGCAGCCGGGTAGTCAGGGACCTAGCGACCACACCAAGCCACTAAACGACGCACGCAACAGACAGCGGCGCACACCGACCAGACCACGTTTTGCGTCTTCCAACAAAGGAACCACCCAGCAAGAAGGCTGTTCTCATCCACGCGGCCAGGATTCGTGAATGCTCTATAGCCTCAACCGGGAGCTCATCCACCCGAAGTCGCCGCCGCTGCTGTCGCCCTATGCGCCGTCGCCGTCCATCTCGTCGCCACGCCTCTGGGGATGTGTCCTGTTTAACACGACGGAGTTGGGGAAGTTTTCAGTAGTTACTGTCAGACAAATTTTCGTATCCTGTGCTGAACACGGACCTTAGAACAATTACCAGTACGACTACCACATCCGACTCATATGGATTTTTTGCTATAAGTTTCCATTGAGTCACTGATGTATGAAGCCCCATTAGAAACTAAAGAATACATCTACACCTACATGGTCACTCTGCAATTCGCACATAAGTGCCTGGCAGAGGGTTTATCGAAGCATTTTCGTACTATTTCTCTAACATTCCAGTCTCGAATGGCGCGTGGGAAAAAGGAAAACCTAAATCTTTCCGTTCGAGCTCTGATTTCTCTTATTTTGTTATGATGATCATTTCTCACTACGCAGGTGGGTGTCAACAAATTATTTTCGCATTCGAAAGAGAAATTCGGTGATCGAAATTTCGTAAATAGATCTCGCCGCAAAGAAAACCGCCATTGTTTCAGTGACTGCCACCCCAACTCGCGTATCATATCAGTGACACTTTCACCCCTATTGCACGATAACACGAAACGAGCTGCCCTTCTTTGCACTTTTTCGATGTCCTCCGTCAATCCTACCTGGTAAGGATCTCACACCGCGCAGCAATATTCCAGCAGAGGATGGACATGTGTAATGTAGGCTGCCTCTTTAGTGGGTTTGTCGCATCTTCTAAGTGTTCTGCCAACAAAGCGCAGACTTTGTTTCTCCTTCCCCACAATATTATCTATGCGGTCTTCCCAATTTAAGTTGCTCGTAATTGTAATTCCTAGGTATTTAGTCTAACTGACAGCCCTTAGATTTGTGCGATTTATCGTATACCCAAAATTTATCAGATATCTTTTAGTACGCATGTGGATGACCTCTCACTTGTCATTGTTTAGTGCCAATTGCCACTTTTCGCATCATACAGAATTTCTCTGTAGATCATTTTGTAATTGGAATTGATCGTCTGATGATTTTACTAGACGGTAAATTACAGCATCATCTGCAAATAATCTAAGGGGGCTGCTCAGATTATCACCCAGATCATTTATGTAAATCAGGAACAGCAGAGGGCCTATGACACAACCTTGAGGAACGCCAGATATCACTTCTGTTCTACTCGATGATTCACCGTCTATCACTACGAACTGTGACCTCTCTGAGAGGAAATCACGAATCCAGTCATACAACTGAAACGATACTCCATATGCACGCAATTTGATTAATAGTCGCTTGTGAGGAACGGTATCAAAAGCCTTCCGGAAATCTAGGAATATGCGAACGATCTGAGATCCCTTGTCGACAGCACTCATTACTTCATGGGAATAAAGAGCTAGCTGTGTTGCACAAGAACGATATTTTCTGAATCCTTGTTGGTTATTTATCAATTAGTCATTTTCTTCAAGATGATAGGTAATGATCGAGTACAGTATATGCTCCAAAATCATACTGCAAATTGAGGTAAACCCATATCTGGTTGGCAGGATCCTAGCTTTCTGTCTCACTGTGTAACAGAAGGCAGTCGTGTCCGAGCGCATGTCATTAAAGTTCATTCAGTATGAAATGTATATAGGAAGAAAGTTATCACAGGACTCGGAGCCAGGGATGTAATAAGGCCACACTGGAGTAGGGCAAGCGCCGGTCGGTGTCCCACGTGCTGAGTGGACTAACACCTCCTCCGCGGCACAGCCTACCGCATGACGATACCAGACCGATCACCGGGAAGTACTACAACCCGACCCAGTACCGGTTACAACAAACGGCCTTTGCCTCAATTCCTGATAATTCGACCCGACACACAAACACGACACTGCTGTAAAAGCAGCGAGGAGCTGCAGCATTTAAGCTCGTCTGAACCACTCCGTCAGCACTCAAACAGCCGGGCAATTATCAGACATCGAGCCTCTGCTGCTCCGTACCGCACTGATAAGGCAGATGCGTCTAACACGAAAGACTGCCTGCCATCAAAGCATCTGGACACCACGCAGCCCTGCACTTTGCCACCACCCAGAAAATATGACATATGGGTCCAGCCATTCCTACTCTTGGAAGCGTATCAACAGAAGAGCTCTATGATTTCAGTATGAAAAACTGCACCGGTTACTTAACCGTACTTTACGAACTGTAAGACACCCTTTTTCCTTCGAAACCTTGTCTACAAAACTCCGGCGAGTCTTATACTCGAAACTAACATAAAAATGTCTAGCGTTTCACTTAAAATTTCCGCCAGCCTTAAAAATGGCCATATATTCGATGTCGCGGGAAACCTATCTCTGTCTGGCAACGTTGTGTTCAACTGGCAGCAGCAGTGCACCGACACGACAAAAATTAGTTACGGGGATCCACAGGCTTGCTAACGCTGTCTCCCTCCCGCCCCGCCATCACAAACCCAGAACACTATCTGGCCTATAATGCGTCATTGCAGTCTACGGCGCCAATGAACTTTCAATGAAAGTGATTTGTCTTATTGGTAACAGTGCAATATTTTTCTTATTAGCTAGTTTCGTAATGGAACAAAATAAAAGATATTCACAAGATGTGATCTCTAAATTTAAAGTAATACCATATGCAGAAAAACATGGAAACAGGGCAACTGAGCGGCATTTCGGCCCTCCACCAATAAAAATGTCATTCAGGATTGGGGGGTGGGAGGTGGGGGTGGGGAGGGGACGCTAGTAAAGAAGCACCGAAAAAAATTAGGAAGATTAAATTTGTCATTAGAGGACTTAATGCAAATTGGCCAAAACTAGAAGATGATGATTTTCAGGAATTTTAAAGATCAGTTCGGTTTTATAAATTGATAATTATTTTTAGTCTGATTTTGCAATCTACTAATGAAAATAAAAAAATGACTTACATTAGACTGCGTCTTACAGCCTGTAGCGCCTTAAAGTCCGTAATACACGGTATTTTTTTCATCCTTGGCACAATGCGTTTTGAGAATTTATTCTTTTCATCAAATGCTGTTGTTTTCATAAATACACTCCTGGAAATTGAAATAAGAACACCGTGAATTCATTGTCCCAGGAAGGGGAAACTTTATTGACACATTCCTGGGGTCAGATACATCACATGATCACACTGACAGAACCACAGGCACATAGACACAGGCAACAGAGCATGCAAAATGTCGGCACTAGTACAGTGTATATCCACCTTTCGCAGCAATGCAGGCTGCTATTCTCCCATGGAGACGATCGTAGAGATGCTGGATGTAGTCCTGTGGAACGGCTTGCCATGCCATTTCCACCTGCCGCCTCAGTTGGACCAGCGTTCGTGCTGGACGTGCAGACCGCGTGAGACGACGCTTCATCCAGTCCCAAACATGCTCAATGGGGGACAGATCCGGAGATCTTGCTGGCCAGGGTAGTTGACTTACACCTTCTAGAGCACGTTGGGTGGCACGGGATACATGCGGACGTGCATTGTCCTGTTGGAACAGTAAGTTCCCTTGCCGGTCTAGGAATGGTAGAACGATGGGTTCGATGACGGTTTGGATGTACCGTGCACTATTCAGTGTCCCCTCGACGATCATCAGTGGTGTACGGCCAGTGTAGGAGATCGCTCCCCACACCATGATGCCGGGTGTTGGCCCTGTGTGCCTCGGTCGTATGCAGTCCTGATTGTGGCGCTCACCTGCACGGCGCCAAACACGCATACGACCATCATTGGCACCAAGGCAGAAGCGACTCTCATCGCTGAAGACGACACGTCTCCATTCGTCCCTCCATTCACGCCTGTCGCGACACCACTGGAGGCGGGCTGCACGATGTTGGGGCGTGAGCGGAAGACGGCCTAACGGTGTGCGGGACCGTAGCCCAGCTTCATGGAGACGGTTGCGAATGGTCCTCGCCGATACCCCAGGAGCAACAGTGTCCCTAATTTGCTGGGAAGTGGCGGTGCGGTCCCCTACGGCACTGCGTAGGATCCTACGGTCTTGGCGTGCATCCGTGCGTCGCTGCGGTCCGGTCCCAGGTCGACGGGCACGTGCACCTTCCGCCGACCACTGGCGACAACATCGATGTACTGTGGAGACCTCACGCCCCACGTGTTGAGCAATTCGGCGGTACGTCCACCCGGCCTCCCGCATGCCCACTATACGCCCTCGCTCAAAGTCCGTCAACTGCACATACGGTTCACGTCCACGCTGTCGCGGCATGCTACCAGTGTTAAAGACTGCGATGGAGCTCCGTATGCCATGGCAAACTGGCTGACACTGACGGCGGCGGTGCACAAATGCTGCGCAGCTAGCGCCATTCGACGGCCAACACCGCGTTTCCTGGTGTGTCCGCTGTGCCGTGCGTGTGATCATTGCTTGTACAGCACTCTCGCAGTGTCCGGAGCAAGTATGGTGGGTCTGACACACCGATGTCAATGTGTTCTTTTTTCCATTTCCAGGAGTGTACATTTTATGACGTTAGCATTTGTAATGATCTCGCTCTCTTTCATTGTAGTAGTCTGTTGAGGTTATTTTGGAATGGGAAAGCCGGACAAAATAAATCTCGGAATGTCTTTATATGCAAATGTTAGAGATGGTACTTCGTTTGCCTATTTGCAAGTATTGTGTCTCCCCGTTACACAGAATATCGCACACGGACAAATCATCACTTACACTGTTTGTTTTTATAATCAAAACATATAAGGTAGTTGCTGCAGTTATGATACGCAAAAGAAACATTTCAAACAATGAACTGATTCGCTATCTGTGTTGTCATTAAGAATTGTTTCTCGTTGCTTTTTGTGGTGCACAACAGTTTCAAGCGCGTCCATTAGATCCGCTGCATGTGATTTTGGAAGGTGGTGGAGTATCTTAAGATCTTCTTCCATGTTGTATAACGGGAGTCCAGTGTCTCTTATGTGGGTCGCTGTGTGTTGCTATTGCTGATTTTGTTAATTGTTTATGTTTATGTTTTTAGCAGTAGATGTCTTCAGTGTATCTGGTTTGAAAGATGCTGCCAGTTTGCCCAATGTTGTACCTTGAGCAATCTTTACAAGTGGTTCTGTATATTCCTGAGTCTAAAAGTTTATATTTTTCATTTTTTAAGGCATGGATTAATATCTGTTGGACTTTGTTTTTTGTGGAGGAAGCTACTTTCACTTTAAGTGACGAAAGTAGGTTTGCCTTCTGACGGTTGTTACCTACATAAGGTATGCTGGGTATTTGGTTGTATTATGGATTCTTCTAAAGAATCAGGAATTACTTTCTTTTGTGCTATTGATTTTTTAATTTTGTCTATTACTAAGCTGGGGAATGACCACTGCAATTTTTTAATGATGCCTAATTCTCTCTCCCTGCCCTCTTTATTCTCTGGGATTTTGATTGCACTCTGTACCATTGTTTTGTATTGAGCTTTCTTGTGTACATCTGGGTGACATAATGTAGCAGGGACTGCGTTGCTGTAAGTTGTCTTTTGTCTGTGTATCTTGAAATTGTGTCTGTTGCTCTTCCAGAAACATCGATTGTGCTGAACGAGATTAAGAAGACATATACGTTATGGGCAGTGGAGCGTGACGCAGATGGAAGTGCTCGCAAGAGCCGCCGTCGGCCAGCCCTTTCCCGAATGGGGAATCCGAGAATCTGGAGACGCAGCTGTAACATCGGCGGCATCCCGTCAGCAGTCCAGGTCGACGCACTGGAAAATACCGTGAGATCCATCTAGCCTGCCACTTTTACTTGCAGTTTTAAGACAATGGTAGTAAACAAGCTCAGATTAAGAAATTTTTGTAACCCTGATCGGACTTCCTTTGGCTGCACACCTCATTCTTCTTCAGGAGAGAACCACAGCTCACAACTAGACATCCCAGAAATCAGCCTGTACCCTATGCTGCAGAAGCCAGCCAAGCTCGGTGCAATTATAAATGGTACCGAGTTAGAATAACTGCTCCGTATTTGATTTACAGGTGCCGGAGGAGCCAGAGTGATTTCTTGTCACAAGGGTCAGGGGAGCGAGCGTGCGGCACATCGTATAAATAAAACTGAAGGTTTAAGATGTGAAAATATTCTCTAACATGAAATACGGTGTAGTAGGGTCGACGGATAAGCCACCAGTCAATCAGAGGAGGCATAGCGGCCAATCGGTGACAGAAAAAACTTTGAAAAATTGTCAAGGTAGAGGAGGACATGACAAGACATCTTGCTCCACCGATGGCTGAGGTCAGAAGGAGCCAGCGCCTCTGGACCGACGTTTCGGTCGCGTCCCTGTGGCCAGCATGCGATTCTATTCCACATACCTCCCTGGCTGCTATAGCCGTGGCCAGGAAAGCTTTCTACGCCTGCAGACTTTTCTGCAGCAAACCGCCTTTTTCTGCTGAGGCCACGGTTAGAGACGGCTCATGGGCCGCGGAAGTTAACACCAAGTACTAGCGGTGGACATCTACGTGTGACAAATATTATTTAAAAAAAAGTATTTTGTTTGTAGTCTAGGTGCCTCCGATTCTGGTGATTGTTCGTACTGTGAAGTTACGTTGTTACTTCGAAATGCAATTTGTATATCCCAGTAAAAACTGAGTTTTTACTCCATTAGTCACTTTATTATCCCCTACAATCTGGCCATAAATATTTGGAACACCACGTATGTTTCGTTTTTTTCAAATATCCTGAATTGGAATTTACGGCGGCGCACGTTGTGCAGCACTGCCCGACTAATACAGGATTACATGGACAGAATTTCTGTTTTGTGTGGTGAATGACAGCTGACTGTCGAAAAAAAAGATATTTTACCAGATGAGTGGGAGAAATAATGCTATAATGTTTGAATATAGTGACGTTCTGGTTGATACAGCTAAGACGATTTAATATCCAGGTGTATCGTTACAAAGTGACATAAAGCGGAAGGAGCACTTAAGGTCCGGTTAAACAAGGCGAATCATTGATCTCTGTTTATTGGGAGAATTCCAGAATAGCGCAACTTATCTAGGAAAGAGACCGCATACTGCACACTTGTACGATCAATTTTTGAGTACTTTTTGTGATACCCTCCACGTCGGATAAATGAAGACACTGAAGCATTTCAAAGGCGTACTGCTAGTTTTGTTACCAGCAGGTTCAATCAACGCTCGAGTACTACGGAAATCCTACATGGATTCAAATGTGAAGTCTTGGAAGGAAGATGACTCTTTTCGTGAAACACAATTGAGAAAATCTAGATAACCGGTATTTTGCGACAGATTACAGAACGTTCCTATTGCCGTTGACATATATCTTACAAAAGGACACCTAAGGCCAGATAAAAGAAATCAGGTCTCGTTCGGAACCATATAGATAGTCGTTTTTCACCCGTCGCATTCGCATGTGGAATAGGAGAGGGAATGACTAGCAATAGTACAAGGTACCCTCCGCCATGCGCCGTGGGGTATATTACGAATGATGTACATAGATATAGAAAACGAGACACGTGGTCATATAATTGGTCATGAAGTAAAGAAGATCTAACCAAAGCAGCTACGGAAGAAATGTATATACTCACCAAGACGTTTTCTGTCCTTGTCAATTTACTCTCACAGCAGAGAATATTTATCTGGTGTATTTTTCTTTCACTACTTCTCCTTTAAATTCCTGTCATGTTGGTTAGTTACCTGGTCAAAACAAAGTTGAAATGTCAGGATGACAAACTGCTTAGCTTCCATTTTTCCCGTTCTCACTATGATTTGGGAAATATTGCAATATACCGTTTGTCTTTGTTCTTGTGTGTGACATCTCTTGTTTAGGGACAGTAGTAGTCCCATCTACAATAAAGACTATGACTCTTCCGACTCCACGATTACTGACGAACTCTATTTCAGACCATCCCAATATGATTTTAACTAACACTATTTGCACATCACTCAGAACTGCAAATTCCGAGTCTAGTCCCTTTCAAGATTAAAGGGCTGTATGACCTAAAGAAAGAAAGAACAGTCCTACATTTTCATGTAATTCTAGAGCGACTGTTCAGGCAGGCGCCGATACTGGGAAGGCAGCTATTCTTGAACACAACTTTCTCTTCCGTCGGTCTTGAATGACACTCTGAACTTTCTAAAGTGTTTCCCAATAGAGCTGCAGTTCGAGAGCGCTCTTTCCTTTCCTTTTCGCAAAGAATAGCATCATTTTATTATGTTCGTTAAATACAATAATAAATGGCTGAAACACCTGTTACTGTTCGACTACGATAATTGTCCTAAATTGCTGCAATTTTTTATTAGTCTTTCCACTGGTTTTATGCAACCCTGAACGATTTCCTTTTCCTTGCAAATCTCTTCATATCAGAGTAGTACTTACACCCAATAAACTGATTGGTTTGAAGTGTACACTCTGGAACATCGAAAATAGCGCACCAGGAGACATAATGATATAGATGAGAGACTCACTTGAGCTCTCTATCAAGACATCTACACAGATACGGAGGGTACAAGTAGATAAATACAGAACATCATCAATGCCGTGATGAACGACATTTTGCCGCAAACACATGCAGCAATACGGACATCTGATGTTGCCCTGAGGCAGACCGGCCTACAACAGCTACCTCCAAATCATACACATACTTGCATGGCGGCATCTGGCGTTTCAACCGGTTCCCAGAATACTCTAGGTAGGAGACAAATCCGGGGAGCTGGCCGACCTTGGGAGAGTGGGAACATGACATAGGAAATCTTGAGCAACTTGATCACTATGCGAATGAGCATCATCTTCTTGGGAAAGTGCCCCTGGCAGACCATGTAGGAAAGGTCCCCCATGGGGTTGAAAATTGTCATCAACATGACATTCACCCGTTAAGGTTCCAAGTACCGCAGTTAGATGGGACCGGTTATCGTAGGCTATAGTCCAAAAGACCATTAGCTGCCTTTGCGAGCACTGTGGCGTGTGACAAGGTGTGTGGAACTGTGCCATTCACCAGGCTTCCTCCACACCAGTATGCATTTACTATCCATCCTCAAAATCAATCGAGATTCATCACTAACACCAAGTTTTGCCCGTCTGTGGGAGTCCAGGTCTTTCTGGGTTGGCACCGCTGTAGATGAAGTCGCCGATGACTCGATGTCATCGACAGCACACGCCAAGGGCGATTGGATTGCAGATTCGCATCCGCAAGGCGTCTGGAAATGGTTTCTGGAAGAAATGGCGCCCGTTCACCTACTTGGATCGTGGAGTAGGTCACTGTAGCATCCCTGATCGCTTACCGCGCGATCCTTCGATACTCTCATCTCGTCGTATTTCTGCTCTCTCCACACCCAACATGTTGCACCTGGCTGCCATCTTGTGTCCACTGCTGCCAACATCGTTGCCGTAACACTCCGAAAGATCAACCTGGAGGGGCCACACGGCATGTCGACCGGGCTACCGTTTTCATGCCGATGATAAGGCCGCTCTAAATCTGGCATAATTATGAGAAATGTCATCTGACACGTTTACTTGGCATTCTGCTCCTGCTAACGTGTTCCTGGAGTCGGGATGTGATCGTTACTTGTTTGAGTCGTCCACTATGCGCCGTTCAAATAGTGTCTCCTGCCCGATTGCAGCGCCGCTGCAGGGTCTGTGTGAATGCACATTGGCACAAAACTTGGATCATTTGCGCATCGTATCTCACTGTACTTATTTGCAGTTCCGCTTTGGTAACTTTCTTCCTCTGGGTGCGCTGTATTCAGTGTTGCTGAGTATGTATTAAAATCTCACTAATACTGTAAAATTTTTACTCCCCATTGCTCTTTTGGTACCGTGGATGTTATTCCCTGACTTCCTAACACTCGTCGTATCATCCTGTTCCTTCTTCTAGTTAGTAACTGCCCATATTTCTCCTTCCTCACCCTCCTTGCCAACCCGGAATTCTGCGGAAATCCTCCTCATTCCTTATGTAATCACAACACTTCTTTTTCTGCATCCCTCTGCAACACCACATCTTAAATGCTTCGATGCTGTTTTGGGTTTGCTCACGTTTCATGATTCATGTCAACAGTACTGTGTGCCAAGCGTAGAATCATGGAAATTTCTTTCTCAAATCTAGGGTGATCCTTATCATTAGCAGACGTCGTGCTTACGTTGCCTGTCCTAGTGATATTCTTCCTTTTTCCTTGTTTCGGCCGTCATGTGCTATTTTGCTTCGAACATAGTAGAATGCCTTCACTTCGTCCACTACGTGGTACCCAGATTTTATGCTACGTTTACAACAACATTTCTGTTTCAGTGCAATACTTTACTCTTGCTCTGATTTACTCTCAACCCATATTGTGTGCGCATTCGACTTTCCACTCTATTCGGCGCTTCCCATACATAAGGCTCATTTTCATAATCAATTGCAGTGTCAGCAGCCAATATTTTTCTTGATATCCTTGAATCCTGAATCTTAGTCCCTCTCCAGAACCATTCTTTTATTTTTGTTACTGTTCCTTTGATGTACAGGCTGAACAGTAGGGAAATAATACTGCACCCTCACATTATGGCGTTTTTCATAAGAGAATTTTCTCGTTGTCTTACACTATCAATGCTCTGTCGTGATTCCTGTACAAATTTTATATTACACTTCTTGGCCTGTAGATTATATCAATTTTTCAGAGCATTTCAGACTTTTTTCGCCGCTGAACATTGTTGAACGTTTTTCTAGGTCAAAAAATTTTACGAAAGTGTCTCAATATTCCTTTAGCCTTGCTGCATTATCATTCACTTCAGAACCTATCTCCGCTGCCATTCTGATCGTCATGTAACAGATCGATTACCTTTCTTCTACATTTTTTTCCTTGTTAGAAACTTGGATTCATAACATGTTGAGCTGACTGTGCTATAGTTCTCACATTTATCTGCTCCTGCTGTATCGGGATTGTGTGGATCATGTTATTCCGAAAGTCAAATGGTATGAATCCAGTTTAACAGATTCTACACATTACAGTGAATAAATGTTTTAATGTTGCTTCACTCAGTGATATTAGATCAGTCTATTCGGCCTTGTTTGGTAGTAATGAAATACTGAGATAATGGTGCAGCTCATATGTCATCCAAATTTACTTACCGTTTATAGTGCCACCGCAAGCGATTCTCCGGCCCCGGGTTTGATACACAGACGATGTCTCTCGATCCCTGTTAAATAGCATATTATAGCAAGGCTGATTAGACGTTTGGAGGATTACTGCAGTAGCTGGTGTCAGACCCTTAGTTGTGGGATGTAAGCCTCTATTAGGAGGCTATTAGTGGGGATTGTGCGGATAGCTACTGTTTGTAACCTTAAGCCACTGTCTTGTGGGGGCAATAGTGGTGGTAGTATTGACGGCGCTGAGGACCCGTACAGCACACATCCGTAGTCAAGGCGTGCCAGAACAAGTGATTTAGATAAGCACGAGAAAATGGTGCGAGCGATTCCCAAAATATTTTTGTATAGAAATGTAAGGGCATTTACTTTCATCCTATATCAGGTAGCCACATCAGCTATCTGTTGAATTAGAGGTCGTGCAACCGTCGTTGTTCGAGCTGAGTGTGTTGAAGTAGAATCCAAAGTCTGTGAAAGTACTATACAATTTTGTCGAAGAAAGAGACTAAATACTGTAAAAGGATCCCTCTGTTTCATAGAGGTTTTTTAATGTGGCAGATTTATTTTATTTTACCATTGTGAACGGTTGCCCTTCACGCCCCCACAGATGGTTAACGTAAGGGAGGGAAACTGTGGATGCCATCTCACTCTTTATCACGTCTATTTTGTTTCCTATGTCTCTTACAGTATTTTAGCTCTTTTTTGTGTCGTATTTCATGAGGCGGAAATGACGACCTGAGCAGTATTTACATAATCGAATGTAGAAAACCGCGCAAAAGGACACTGAAGCTGCCTGATGTACAGTATTGCTCAAAAGTATCCGAACGACGTGAATTGCATTTAGCCTGATTTGCATGCAACCCGCATAACGCAGCTGTCTAGCAGGTCCTTTAATCACCCCTCAGTACAGTCGTTTGACTATTGAAATTGATTCCAACAAGTCACCACTAGAAAACACTGTTCTGTATCGCAATAACTCTAGATGTAAATGAATACCACGACACTACAAATATCAGGAAAACCTTACCACAGATAAGACTGTCCTTATGGCTTCTTAGCTCACATTTATTACAATAAATGACATACCTGAAGTGTTAACATTCTCATTATTACGTCAGATAGGTAACGCACGTAGTAAGTTCGTCGTAATAATGATTTCCTCTTCAAAGTAACATACTGTACTTATTATTTAACACAAAATTACATTAAAAATTTAAGTTTTTCACGAGTAGCTAGTTGAGAATATGTATGAGCTTCAAATGACACGACGAACCGTCTCGTTTTGAATATGGATTGAAACTCAGAACATGCAGCCTAAGCAAAGATTTCGTGGCTGACGGAAACTAACAGTCATTCCTCACTAGGCAGGCAGCCCCCTAAAGAGTGATATACCTCGATTTTAGACAGTATCAGTTAGTAAATATCAACTTTAAATTACATAATGTAAACCTTTTTAACGGCCGCAAATTCCTATCCAGCATGTATTGTCCCTGTTAACGAACTACGAGAGACGTTAAATGTTGCTTCTTCACAACTAACTTACTTGAAATGCCGTGAAGTAAAGCTTTGTGTTGGAAAGGGATTCGAACCCAGAACCAAATCTGATTGATGTCGAAGCACAATCAACTGTGACATATCGGATTTTCTCGGCAGTAGCTAGACGTTTTAACCGAAACGACGAGACGAAGCATTAAATTTTTCCTTCCCCGGACTCCAACGTGGCACCTATCGCTTGTATATTCTAGAGAAAATGAACGTTAAATATGGGTTTGTTACACCAGCAGCGACATGTGAGCATGTTTGAACTAGAAATAATATGACGAAGAGTTCAGGGCTGACTGGGAATCGAACCCCACACATATCGTTGCTGACTACATACAAAGAGACGTCAGCTACAGAATTTTTCTCCACCAGCAGCTCGGAATAACACCCTTGAACTTACAGTGATCTCGCAAATAGTTCTGTTTCTCACTGGGAGTCAAAAACGTCAGTTATCGTTAGTGTTGACAACGAATGAAAATACATTAAAAATCAAAGTTATTATCCACCAGCAGACAGGTGTTCTCATGCTAGAGCTTGATAATACATAATGAAAACTATATTTCCGGGCCAGGATTTGAAACCATTCACGCGCAATATGTGGAGATGTTGAGGAATCGGCAGTTTTGAACAAACAACAAATTGTAGTCGAGCCGTATTGTCATGAAGGGATCAAATTCCGCGTTAAGGGAGGTCTGAGTTGCATTCCCAGTTCAGAAGCTCAAATAAAAGATGGAATAAGTGTCCTGTGACCCTAAATAGCGTTTGTTTCGTCACTAGAAATAATAACTAGTATAAGAAAGGTTACTGGTGACAGAGTTTCTACATGTCACCACTCCTGACTTTATTGTGGTTCAACCTAACGTCTTCTTGGTAGAGAAGGAGTATCATGTTTAATGTGAATTTCAGACCACAATGCCATTATACCTTCTTCACTTGGTGTAGCCAGAAGAGAATAGAATCTGTCTCTCCCTATCGAAAACCATCGGCAGAAGCTGGAATCGAACCCAGACCATAAGTATGTGAACCTATCATCAACCCAACAAACCACCAAAACCCCTTCTCTGTGACTCATTTTTCTATCAGAACGCCGTTGCGCCGTACTGGATGAGAATTCTGACACACAGGCTCCCTGTAGTGGTTTGCTGCATTTTCAGTACATTCATTTACCTGTTTGACCAAATCGCCATGAACTAGCCGCCTCGGCTACCCAGTGCATACACTCGATTCTATTTTGTAATCACCAAAATAAAATCACATAACTTCCACCTACACAGAACTGCCAACAGTGTTGGATGCAGAAATTTAAATAGGAAGTGTTCCTTTCCACTTGAGCTACTCTATTGTGCTATCTGTTTGTTGAAAACATCATGCAGTGCAAAAGAAAAGTTGTAACTGTCTGTCTCTCAGAAGTCTAGATCCGGTCGTATGCATTACCTCACAGCACTGTGGAATGCGGAAGTTCTGGAGGGATTGTTATTGGCTTCTGGAGGTGCTGTACCTACGTGTAAACTGGTAGCATTACGGTAAGCGTCGTGCACCATAGATAAGACGTCGCGAGTTCGAGTACATTAACTGGCACATTTTATAAAAAACGTAATTCTGCTGTCTGCTGAAGTTATCAATCTAATGGAACTTTGAACATAATTACCTTCACTTCTCAGCCCAAAATAGTCGCATGTGGAGAAAGGGCTAACTTCTGTGACATTTTGTTCTTTTCAGGTTTAATAGACTGCCAGAAAGCAGATGTATCTCGAAACTTTTGTATTAGGTATGGGGAGAGCGCATCGCGCCAAAATACGTCAGAAAAGTATTTTCTAAATTAGCTGTCGTGTGGTAGTGGCATTTTATTCTTCTTCAAATCTTGTTTGACAGTTTTAACTCAGAATAAGTTTTCTACATCCATGTAATCAATAAACTTCATGTGCATTGTCAGATTGTTATGGGCTATGAGCACTATGGGAGAACTTAGAACTACTTAAACCTAACTAACCAAAGGACATCACACACATCCATACCCGAGGCAGGATTCGAACCTGCGATCGTAGCGGTCGCGCGGTTCCAGACTGAAGTGTCTAGAACCGCTTGGCCACACCGGCCGGCTCAGGCTATTATAACATCAGAGAATTCGCATATATCGTTGATGAGTAAAAGAAACCTTACGAAAATTGTGCACTGTATTATAAGAAATTAAATAAAACTACCCATGATAACCTTACAACGAAAGTCTGTTTTAATAAAACTGAGTATCTGTACACAAGTGTAAAATACTACTCACTTAGATATCGATTGAGTCTGTCTTCAATTGGTATGCTGTGTCATACTCAAGAGGTACGCAAATGGCATTTCATAAATAAAGTTATCTATTGCTAGAAACCCATAATTTTTTTTGTCAGCACCGGAAAGAGACCTTACCTGTTGTACAGCATTGTAAGTTTCTTACCATTGCACTATGAGCCGAAAGTATTTTCTTGCGATTTCCTTATCGATGTTTCATCTGACTGCTTGTAACTCTTTCACAAAAGGGATAAAAAAGTTATAGTCAGCAATACTGGAATCCGAACCATAACAGACGCTTTTTGATAGGTGAGCAGGTTACCACGGTGCTAGGAAATACAGATGTGTCTTGGCATCCTCTTGCGAGGCCAATAGTGGCTAGAACTCGTAGAGCGCTATTTAAAGGACGAGATTAGTTCCGATTTCCACGTGCAACGAGTTTCCTGGGCTGAAAACCGTAAATTTACAATCTCTTGTTGCACCTCAAGCGACGATAACTGAGATTATTCAATTGAAATGACAGGAAAAATCAAGTGAACTTTGAGGCTTACTTCCGTGCACACCAGGAAGTAACTCGTCGATCACAGAGTTGTCAAACATGCCTTGCCTTGTTGCCAAATCTCAAAAAAATGGCTCTGAGCACTATGGGACTCAACTGTTGAGGTCAGTAGTCCCCTAGAACTTAGAAATAGTTAAACCTAACTAACCTAAGGACATCACAAACATCCATGCCCGAGGCAGGATTCGAACCTGCGACAGTAGTGGTCTTGCGGTTCCAGACTGCAGCGCCTTTAACCGCACGGCCACTTCGGCCGGCTGCCAAATCTCAGTTACAGTACCAGCAGGAAGAAGAAGAAGCGATGTGTTCCTGCAGCGGGCTGGGATGTGACCATAGCTGCCGTCTCAAAGACACGGCTGCCACGGCCTGGAATATGTAATGCGTCTGCTTCGCATTTCTGTGACTAGGTTTAGGGACTGGAGCGTAGTTACCAACAATACTCAGAACTGACTGCAAACGAAGCATCATAAATTAGTAAGTCTCATAGTTGTTTTTATATTTCTTTCGTAAGTGTACTCAAATATCATATTATATTGCTGAATATGCCATATCAATAAGTAAACAAAGTTAAATGGCTGACCATTCAAGTGTGATAACTTTCACATTGTGAGAAGAAGGTTCCAATGGTTCAAATGGCTCTGAGCACTATGGGACTTAACTTCTGAGGTCATCAGTCCCCTAGAACTTAGAACTACTTAAACGTAACTGACCTAAGGACAGCACACACATACATGCCCGAGGCAGGATTCGAACCTGCGACCGTAGTGGTCGCTCGGTTCCAGACTGTAGCGCATAGAACTGCTCGATCACTCCGGATGGCGAGAAGAAGTTTCTCATGCGTCAATATATTTGCTAAACACCATAAAGTGAGAATGACAAAGAAAAGTGACACCAGTTTGGTGCTGGTGGAGCGTAGATTGTGTCATTGGATGTCAACACTGTTGCTAACGAGAGGAGAAAAAAAAACTCGACGAGAATCTAGAGATTTCCATAGAGGAAACTGAAAGGGCAAGGATTTGAATTAGAAAAGACTACACTGAGCGTAATTTCTGAAGGACTTTTCCTTTATAAAGTTATAGTGCTGGGCGCATTGTTTACACAACGGTATCGCCTACTTAACTGGGTATATGACAATTCGGCGACTCCAAGATAGCTTCTACGTACTTCTTCCTAAAACTCGACACCTCTCACATAAAAAAATATCTTTACTGTGCGACCAAATTCGCCGTCTTGATCCTCTCAACATTTTGCGACTAAACTCGCCGTCTCTGTAACTCCATGGTGCAGGCCTCATTGGGTCCAGCTTATTGCTTAAAACTCCGCCTATCCTTGTTTATATCGCAGTGTCCTGAGACACGTAATACAGTTAAGTGCTACTGCTCCAGTAGTCGGTATTCCTTCGGAAAATACAACGGAAAAACAGTGTCAAAGAAGGCTCAAGTTTTGAACGGAGATATCCGCTTACTG
Source organism: Schistocerca piceifrons (assembly GCF_021461385.2). Taxonomy (NCBI): domain Eukaryota; kingdom Metazoa; phylum Arthropoda; class Insecta; order Orthoptera; family Acrididae; genus Schistocerca; species Schistocerca piceifrons. Next base: position 172,563,388 of record NC_060144.1, read on the forward strand.
GCGGTTTATCTGCGGGCTAGACGCGGTTTGCGTCTGATGTTGCCTGATCAGCTGTCGTCAGAGAGCACGGAACACTGTTGTTGTGAACTCATCTTCGACATGAACGATTAAGGTTTAACTGTGTTAGTACACATGGGCTGAATAGTTTTGTGTTAGGATACTCCCAGGTAATAAACTCCCAAAGTCGTTGTTCTGTTGAAGATTGACAGATGAAAGTGATTAGGATGGACTATGCAGCGAAATTGAAAAGTGAAGAAATGGCGCAGACAGTTAAGGGTCCGCACGGGCGCCAGCCGCGTCATGTCAGGTACGTACCCCTACGGGTGTGGTTCTCATGTTCATCCAATAGACTAGGTATATGGCCAAAGCTTGCTCTCTGTTTACGTTACCTATCACGGAGGTAGGTATGTGGTATGTCCCCCCAGATAAACATTCAAATACAAAGGAAATAAAACATGGTTACACCTTAAATTACCCTTCCAAATTAATTTTTTACCTAAGACTTCATTATTACTAAGCAGTTAAATAATTGGCAATACTCGGGAACTTATTCTAGCATACTTGAAATCCCACAAAAATAATTATCCTCATCATTATAGTAACGCAGTGACACTGGAAACACTCGGTTGATACAAATACTAAATTACTGGTGCTGGCAGACTGTTGTAAAATTCTCTAAACATTTGATAATAGCGTAAATGAGACATGGACAAAATTAACAATAGTAAAAATAACACATAGACGTAAGTAATTGGACACAAGTAATTAGACATAAGTAATTAGCAACTTGTCATGCCGACAGGCGTGGCCGTGCTGTTCTAGGCGCTTCAGTCTGGAACCGCGTGACCGCTACGGTCGCAGGTTCGAATCATGCCTCGGGCATGTACTTAGGTTAGTTAGGTTTAAGTAGTTCTAAGTTCTAGGGGACTGATGACCACCGATGTTAAGTCCCATAGTGCTCAGAGCCATTTGAACCATTTGAACCAACTTGTCATGATGATACAAGTGGCGGCAATACCGCAAGAAAAGTAAAAGTTCAAAATATTATTTCCTTTATACTAGACTTCTTATCCTCCAGTTACATTTCATACCAACTGATAGTCTTTGTTACTTCTACCTACAAGAAGACTGTCGTTAAGTCATGGTAATGTTATGAGTAATGCTGTGGAATAGTGTAAAAAACGTTAAAACTCCCTTTAACAAGATTCTGATGATAAGTGGTTTTATGTCTTCTTCAATGAACAGACCAATAATTATTAAACATGTGACAGGCTGTTTCCTTTGTTGATTTGTTTATGCAAATATTGGTGATTATCAGTTTCCTTCAATCGTCCAAGGGTATGATTGTTGTTCCTTTTGTTAACTTTAGAGTAACATATTTGTTGTTTAACTTGGGCGTACCTATTCTTGTTATTACCGTTGTGTGATCATTTAGCAAAACATACACGTAATGGGGCGTATTTCAAATGGCAGGTAGATGGCAGCATGTAGTCACTGATCTGCTGGCAGTTACGAAGGCGTGTTACTAACATGTTTTTATGGTAAAGTTTCATCAGCTGTGTCAGTTCACTATTCTGTAAATCAACAAGTGAATTGTGAATCCCTTTGACATGTACAAGATTAACTGATTCTTAATTGAGCGTATTCTATTAGCAAGGAAAACTTTCCTCTTATTTCCATGATTAAAGAACATTTGTGTTTTTAATTTTCGATAACATTACTGAAGATGTTAAATGACACAATACAAAATGATTACAAAAATTCAATCACTTCCATTAACATGTGACATAATAAATTATATTACCAATGGTTGCCAATTCTTATGTCTACTTATAACTAACATACACAACTTGAATGAATATATGGCAACGACGGCAGCTTCCCATCAATTAATTCTCTAGCTGCATGCAGGACTTTTCCCACTGTTAATATGTCACGTTGGATCTAGCGGCAATGGTGGCGTATTTGGTGAGAAAATAGTGATTTTGTGGGGCAAAGATTATTGATATGGCCAACAGTCTGGCTACATTGACCGATAGACCATCCGGCCAGGCACAAGTGCGACTCGCATCGCGAATATTCTGTAGGAACATTGCCACGTTTTCGTGGGACTTCCCCGAAAAGGTGGGAATGAAATCAGCCACAGGAAAATTGCTTACAGTCGCCTTGTTAGCATCAATTGTGGCGTTTGCATTAGAGACAGAATTAGTGTTAGTTGCCACTGTTTGAGCATTTGTTACAGGGGTGGAGCTAGCCACAGGTACGGAAGTTCGCACACTAGGTTGCAGCGTCTGTTGCAAGACGCAGTTTTTTTCAAGTATCTCCTGCATTTGTGAGAATAGCAGGCGCATTTGTGCACTTATGGCCTCGAGCGGGCCTTGTGAGGCTGGTGCCTCTGCTCGTGTTCCCATCGGCATGTTTTAAGGGGCACTAGTGACCGATGGGGGGCGGCGCAGCGGCGGCGGCGTGCCGGCAGCGGCTGGCGCGGCGACGGACGACGGCGGCCCGGCCCTTCACGCAGCGGAGGCTCCTAGAACTCAGGCAACGGGCAGCGCGGCGACGTCCGGCTCACGTGGCTGACTAAAGTGCGCGTCATTTACGACGGCGGCGGAGTTTAGGTTCGATCTGCGCATCTGACGTCACAAAGCACAGTCAGCCAATGAACAGAGAACGACGTTGTCAGAGCTTGACTGCAGTGCAGAGCACGGACGAGTGTCTTCAGTTTTAGAAACGTTCAGTCATAAATAAAATAATTGAACGAAAGCAATGTCTCGATAGCGGACTTTCTATAAAGGAAAATTTGGAAAAAGCATTCTTTATACCAACTGCTTCATATTCTATTAATTAATTAAACCAAACAAGCAATATGTCTCCTAATTCAGGTGATAGCAAGAAAATTCATTCTCACTAACCACTTTTTCGCAATAAAGAACAGCGGTAATTGTTTATTTCGTATTGTACTTCGATGAAACGTGAGTAATTCATAGTCATACCAACATTGTTTGTCCGTATTTTGCGTGATTGTTTAAAGTCGTCGAGGAATTCAAATTCAATGACGAGCTGCAGTAGCGTAATGGTTAAGGTGTTTGGATGCTGTTCTGAGTTCAAACCTTGTTCGGTGCTTAATATTTTCTTTATTTAAAAACAATATTGAAGTATCTTACTTCATGAATTTTATTCGTTTGAATGTAATTTTTTGAAATTTCTAGTGGCAACTAAAATCGACCATACGGAAAGTGTACACTGTGGACTTTTACCTCTGCAAACTCTTCAAAATTTCGTGCAATGGATACTACGTTTAATGCTGCACAATAACTGCGTTGCCGGCCGAAGTGGCCGTGCGGTTCTAGGCGCTACAGTCTGGAGTCGAGCGACCGCTACAGTCGCAGGTTCGAATCCTGCCTCGGGTATGGATGTGTGTGATGTGCTTAGGTTAGGTAGGTTTAATTAGTTGTAAGTTCTAGGCGACTGATGACCTCAGAAGTTAAGTCGCATAGTGCTCAGAGCCATTTGAACCATTTTGAATAACTGCGTTGAACATCGAAACAAAATTAAGTCATTTATGGGGGGAAGGTATCAGTTAAGAATATGTGTAATCAAATTTTTGGGCCATAGAGTTTTTGTGAAATCGAATGATAAGTGTGTCAAAGTAGTTGGAACACCATGTGTCTGCACAGGCGAGCAGTGAAGTGATGACAAAATCGCGCACAGCGCGGAATACACGTGCACGTCTCTGTAGCATTGAAAGGGTTAATGCGGCCGTGGTGGCTTTACTTCATAAACTGCGCGCTCCCCCCTAAACGTAAGTTTGCGAACTATACTATACTACGGCGCTGCTTCTCCTGGCGCGTGCGTCTTTTGCAACTGGCAACCCAGCAATCTCCCGCGTCTGGGCGGGCATGCGCGAGCCGCCAAGATAAAGGAATTCAACTATAGTAAGCGATGGTGGGCAGCGCGGCGGCGTCCGGCTCACGTGGCTGACTAGCCTTGGCTGCCTCACTGTAGCGCGCGCCCTGTGCGTGTTTACTGGCGCAGCCACGGACCGCCTGGAGCAAACGAGGCGGCCGATTGTCGCATTCCAAGCGCGAAGTGCACGGCGTCTCCCCAGAAAGAATTTAGTGTAGCGACAAAGTCGCGGGACCGGAACCGCACTTCTGACACCAGTTGTAAAGGATGGGCGTATGAGCAGGCGGTGGGCGTTATGGAATGAACAGGATAATATTTAGACAAAGGGCATTTATTGACGAAAGCATGTTAAAAATGGGTCACATAGCCAGGCCTCAGGAGGCGAGGGCGAGACAGAGCGTAGAGTTTTGTCGAAACATAGTTCGCGAAGCTAACGAAAGTTGGCGTCGGCCAATCGGGACAGTCCGAGTAGCATGCCAGCTGCGAAAACTACGTCCCCGGCGCCGCAGCACTGGGAGAAGCGGGAGATGTTCACTGCTGTAGCGCGGGGGGCGGGGGAGGGGGGGGAGGGGGGGCGTACGACTCGCGGTTGAGCAAGAATACAAGAGAGCAGGCCTGGCGGCGGGCAGTTGGGTATATTAGACGCACCACGCGGCTTCCTCCCACCTCATCGGTTGTGGCGAAGAAACCCTCGGGGGCGGCAATGGAACTTCCCAGAGCGTTGCCTGCTAAGCAACGCCTGCAATGGCGTTACCTCGTAAGCCCATGAGGGAGGCGCGTGATCAAGGTGCCCTTCCTTAGTGCAGGCTTTCTGTTACTAGACCGTGGGACGAAAGAATTTACAGGCAGCTAACACAATATAGAGGGTCTATACAAGGGCGAGGTACTTCAGGACAATATTATGGAAATAGAAGAGAATGTAGATGAAGATGAAATGGGAGATACGATACTGTGTGAAGAGTTTGACAGAGCACTGAAAGACCAGAGTCGAATAAGGCCACGGGAGTAGACAACATTCCATTAGAACTACTGACAGCCTTGGGAGAGACAGTCCTGACAAAACTCTACCATCTGGTGAGCAAGATGTATGAGACAGGCGAAATACCCTCATACTTCAATAAGAATATAATAATTCCATCCCAAAGAAAGCAGGTGTTGACAGATGTGAAAATTACAGAACTATCAATTTAATAAGTCACAGCTGCAAAATACTAACACGAATTCTTTACAGACGAATGGAAGAACTGGTAGAAGCCGCCCTCGGGGAAGATCAGTTTGGATTCTGTAGAAATATTGGAACACGTGAGGCGATACTGACCTTACGGCTTACCTTAGAAGAACGATTAAGGAAAGGCAAATCTACGTTTCTAGCATTTGTAGACTTAGAGAAAGCTTTTGACAATGTTGACTGGAATACTCTCTTTCAAATTCTAAAGGTGGCAGGGGTAAAATACAGGGAGCGAAAGTCTATTTACAATTTGTACAGAAACCAGATGGCAGTTATAAGAGTCGAGGAGCATGAAAGGGAAGCAGTGGTTGGGAATGGAATGAGACAGGGCTGTAGCCTCTCCCCAATGTTATTCAATCTGTATATTGAGCAAGCAGTAAAGGAAACAGAAGAAAAATTCGGAGTAGGTATTAAAATCCATGGAGAAGAAATAAAAACTTTGAGGTCTGCCGATGACATTGTAATTCTGTCAGAGACAGCAAAGGACTTGGAAGAGCAGTTGAACGGAATGGACGGTGTCTTGAAAGGAGGATATAAGATGAACATCAACAAAAGCAAAACGAGGATAATGGAATGTAGTCGAATTAAGTCGGGTGATGCTGAAGGAATTAGATTAGGAAATGAGACACTTAAAGTAGTAAAGGAGTTTTGCTATTTGGGGAGCAAAATAACTGATGATGGTCGAAGTAGAGAAGATATAAAATGTAGACTGGCAGTGGCAAGGAAAGTGTTTCTCAAGAAGAGAAATTTGTTAACATCGAGTAGATATTTAAGTTTCAGGAAGTCGTTGCTGGTGAAACGTCCCCTTAGAACAATTATACACGACTGTCCTTAAACTGAGACACAATATTTTGTTAGCGCAACGCAATCTGACTTTCAATAATCCCTACAAAAGAATGGGCCCTGACTAACATTAAACTATACCTTTCACAAATCACTTACCTCACAAAAATCTTCGCTACTCAAGCTACTGCAATACAGCAAGCGCCACTACTGCCAGCTAAATAAAAGATTCAAAGTACTGAAGGCACTAACTACTGATAGGCATAGTTAGCAAATGAAAGATTTTGATAGAGAACAACCAATGTATTTACCTCAATAGTCATAATATATATAGCAGTTCATGACAAATTTCAAAACTCCGCCATCTCTCTCCCCACATCCACCACTGCTGGCGGCTCACCTCCAACTGCGCAACGCTACGCGCTGTTCACAGCCAGCTGCCTAACACTACAATGGCGAGTATTACAACAATGCAAAGCAGCCACAGACTGCACACAGCACAGCCAGTGATTTTCATACAGAGGTGGCGTTACCAATAAAAAAACCTAAACAGCCTACTTACACTGGAAGTATTTGTATGGAGTGTAGCCATGTATGGAAGTGAAACATGAACGACAAATAGTTTGGACAAGAAGAGAATAGAAGCTTTCGAAATGTGGAGCTACAGAAGAATGCTGAACATTAGATGGGTATATCTCATAACCAATGAGGAGGTATTGAATAGAATTGGGGAGGACAGGAGTTTGTGGCACAACTTGACAAGAAGAAGGGACCGGTTGGCGGGACATGTTCTGAGGCATCAAGGGATCACAAATTTAGCATTGGAGGGCAGCATGGAGAGTAAAAATCGTAGAAGGAGTCCAAGAGATGAATACACTAAGCAGATTCAGAAGGGTGTAGGTTGCAGTAAATACTGGGAGATGACGAAGCTTGCACAAGATAGGGTAGCATGGAGAGCTGCACCAAACCAGTCTCAGGACTGAAGACCACACTCACTCACTCAACACTGCCGGCCATGGCTTGGCCGGAATGGAAAAATGAAGTTACTGTTTGGAAGCTCATACAGTAAAATCCCCTACTGTGTGGCTGATTTTTACACCCAGGTCAACAGGAGTTTCGACCGCCACAAATGTTACGCAGGTCTCATCACCAACACTCCGATGTCCCCGCAACTTTGATCATCAGCCAGACGCATGACGACGGTAGCCAACGCAGCTTGCAGCTGTTTAAGGACAGGAGTCAATTTTCCTTGTGTCCACTCACCACAATCACATTAACTAACCATATCGCACTGCGTAAAAAATAGATATAAGATCTCAAATGACGCTACTGAGTGTGGAATAAAGAAATGGTTCAAATGGCTCTGAGCACTATGGGACTTAACTTCTGAGGTCATCAGTCCCCTAGACTTAGAACTACTTAAACCTAACTAACCTAAGTACATCACACACATCCATGCCCGAGGCAGGATTCGAACCTGCGACCGTAGCGGTCGCGCGGTTCCAGAGTGTAGCGCCTAGAACCACTCGGCCACATCGACCGCCTGAGTGTGAAATATATGTATATAATAAAGAGGAGAATAAATAAACACTAAAAGATGCTGTGAAGATTTCTCGTTGCACCCTGAGACGGCAAGCACTTGAACAAAAAAAAATTCTCTACTGAAGTGGACGTATCTACAGCTACCTGTTACTAGAAACTCTGCTTACCGATAAAGCTACTACACTAAATACGTATGCTAACTAGAATGCAATGATCGAAACTATTTGCCCTGCACCAGCACGAGATTTGAACTTAGTGGCGTGACGCGGAGCTGGTGGCGGGGGGAAAATTACAGTAGTATCCCACCTTACATTGGGATATGCACCAAGATTTACACAAAAACAGAAACTTAGGTTAATTTGGAAACCACTAGCCCTCACAGTAAAATACACAAGTATAGGTCACTGCATTGCAGAAGCACGTGAAAAATGAATAAATAAACTAAACTAAATTACTGTGCATCACACAAATGCCGCTGCTGTCATCCCTACTGGCGCGTCCACTCGGCTCGGCGTCTGTCGTCGCTCAAGTACTTCCAAACGATTCTAGTTGCTTCTCGGTTCTCACAGCCATTTTTATCGCATCGGAGTGTATTATATGTGTATCATATTTCTCTGTTTTCTGTTCCTGTATATACATTTGCATCAAATAATTGGTCCTTGAAGCACTTCAGCTAATAGGTTCCATATAGCATTTCATTCCTTAAATTACGTTTCTCATTTATGTAATTCTATGTACGAGATTTCAGTGTCTTGTCTTCACTCTGTCTGCCGCTGGGATTGCAAAGAGCAGTGTGCCATTCTCGACTGCTGTCGTTAGTTACATGCTATATGCCTACCTGTATATCATCGATATAGACGCTTAGTAGCTTTGTAATTAGCCGTGGTGAGATAGGATAGAATTTATTAGAAGATTAAGGTGAGTTAAAAGTAGTAGGAGGCGTTAAGCTGATGCAGAAGTCGCAGTGGCTACGTGTGGTATGACATTGCCATACTGAAAGAGAGTTTGCTTTTGTTTCGACGAACTCTTGGAATTCTAAGTTCGATTACAGCAGCTATTTCTTAGCACAGATGTAGTCCCGTTTCACAGCGCCATTTAACTCGCTCCAATTTGGAGACCTCTAGTGGCAGAGGGTTGCAAATATGTATAAATGAAGAATAAAGACGTAGAATGTTAATAACATTTGATTTATTTAAAGAGCTCTAAGAGTTTTCACATTAAAAATTTAGAAACCTGTACTTCGTTTCTTATTCACCAACTATTCGCATTTTCTGTTACGATTATTTACGTATATGGTGTCGTTTTAAGAGTGTTATTTAACCAACCAAATGCGAGAACTAGTAGTGAAGGACACTGCTGAGGTGTTTTATACTCTCGGACTGTTGGGATTGTTTTGTGACGAACCGAATCTGTAAAAGTAGTAAGATGTCGTGTGTTTAATTATGTGTCATTGAAATCAGTTAACTAACCAATACAGAGAATATTGTCAGTTAATAGAACTATTCTTATATATGTGACTTTCATCACTTCGTTATTCACTCTAACTACAGTTGAAGTATGGAACATAATTTTGGAGTGACTTTTATCACTTGATTATTCACTCTATTTTTTATATTTTAGACTACAGTTGAAGTATGGAAGATAATTTTGGACATCACCAGGTAACATTCGTTAAACAAAACTACGTGCCAGTGGCATTCTGAGCCCACGTCATCTGACATTCGTCCGCTCTTTGGGTAACGTGGGAAATTCAAAGTAAACTTGAACGAACCATCTGCCGCTACATCTATACTTTGTAAGCCACTTTATCGTGTGTAGCGGAGGGTACTTGTGGTACATCTATCACTTCTCTCTATCTTTGTTCCATTCTCGAATAGTGCATGGAAAGAACGCCTTTCGGCAAACCTAATTACTCTAAATTTTTCGTATTTTTGTGACGCTTCTATCTGAAAAAATATATGGCGCACGACTATTCTTCGAATGTACGCTCTCAGCATCTCAACAGAAAACCTCTCTGTGACACACGACGTCTCTTTTATAATGTCTGCCACTTCAGTTTGTTAAGTATTTCAGTTAATCTCCAGCTTACCAACAAAACGCGTTGCTCTTTACTGCATCTTCTTTCTCTTTTCTAACAACTGGGAGTTATAGAATATTGTTGGCCGGCGGTTGTGGTCGAGCTGTTCTAGGCGCTTCAGTCCATAACCATGCGGCTGCTACAGTTGCAAGTTTGAATCATGCGTCTGGCATGGATGTCTGTAGTGTCCTTAGGTTAATTAGCTTTAAGTAATTCTAAGTCTAGGGGACTGATGACATCAGATGTTAAGTCCCATAGTGCTTAGAGCCATTTCGAATATTGATGAGCGACACACAGGAAATGATCATTATAATGTTTTGAAAGCCACTTCTTTCACTGATGAGTTTTATCGTTCTCTTCAGGTTGCTCCAACAGACCTCAGCTTGTCATCTGCTCGCTATTCTCAGGTATTTCCCATTTCTTCCTGTATCCAGTGCTTTATCACCAGTGGTGCAATAGAAAAATAAAGCGATATCTGGAACTATGCATTACATTTCTGTGTGATCAGAGTCATTTACACCAGTCTTCAGTCCTTTGCAGGTCTTCCTGCTTTAATTCAAGTTTCCTGGTGTTGCAACCTTTCCAGAGACAATCAGCATCGTCTGCAAACAGACTCGTAGAACGTTCGTCATTATCGACTGCACCCTTTATATACAAGGTGTAACAGGTATAAGTCCAGATAATTTTATATTTGATACCTTAATATGTCCACACGTCAACTCGTGAGTTGTTTTTTCTGTGCATTACACAGTCTTTCCACAAACACGTAACAAACTTTACAATCTGACGTTTTCTGCTTACAGTAACTACACCACCAATCGGACATCGCCAGTCATAGAGATAAGTCTTTTCACGTCCATGCGTCTACACTTCAACACCTAACCGGCTGCCCAGGGGGAAATAGACATTAATGGCTTGCTCTTGCCACCTGTGTTTGGCGGTACTAACCAGGCTAACAACAACTTGTAATATCAACAAGGGGCGTTTAGTAAGCAAGGCAACACATTTTTTACAGCCGGTTTCCTTTGAAAAAATGCAGAATTTACTGTGGAACATTTATTGTGGAGTATTACCACTCCCGCCCCTATAGTTTTGTGTGTTTCCTATAGGTCGCAGAGGTATAAGCAGCCATCAAAACAGTTGGCATAACGTAGGTGCATTTCAAGCAGTAAACTGTCAGTGGGTTTATTTTATTGGTATTTCAGGGCATTGCTTACAGATGTCTATGGAGACCTGCCAGGGAACAAAAGCATGGTGAGCCGTTGGGCGTGTCGGCTGTCAAACAAGCCTGTCCGATCTCCAATTAGCTGACTAGAAGCACACAGCCGTGACTCTTGCATTACTAGCATGGGTGGATACTTTGATTCGAGGAGACTGACAGAGCAGTCAAACACCTCCCTACACAACTGGATGCGTCTGTTGGTAGTGCTGAAACTCTCATCCTCCAGTAGGGATACTCGGAGGTGTGGCGCCACCAATTGCCTCTCTGTCAAACAGAAAATCATAAAGATCAATGAAGACCATCTGTGCAGAATTGCTTGACTGTTATGGGACTAACACAGGTGAATCTCCTTCCATTCGATCCAGAAACAAACCAGGAATCCACAGTGGGTAAAGTCATGGCAACGGTCTTCTGGCTCTCTGAAGTGGATATTGATGTCCTCCCTCATTTTGCAACGTTCCTCTCTGAACTGTATTGTGCCACCATCAGGAAATTGAAGAAACAACATCAGGATGTTCATCACCACAAAAATGCAAACTATATTCTCCACCTCCGTAACAATAGAAGGACTCAGAATGGACGCGCAACCAAGAGGAACTCACAACACTTCATTATTTCTTCTCATCCACCCTCCAGCGCAGATCTTGTACCTTCCAAATTCCATCTGTTTGGCCCAATGTAGGACGCACTCTGGCACCCTGCGTGAAGCAGTATGTGGATAATGGGGAGGTTACTGATGCAGGAAGGCGTCGGCTGTGGTACCATACGTGTATATAGGCCCTTTCAACGAGGTGGCATGAGGCCACCATACTGAAAGAAATTATGTTGAACACTATGATTTTTGTAGCCAAAAGAGGAAAGAATAATATGGTGTATTGAGATCAAGACTAGAGAAACTGTTTTCAGAAAGAAAGTACTGCATTACTTATTAAATGTCCCTTCTATACCTATTATATAATTGACACACGTTTTTGGGGTGATCTGATTTTGTAATTTATAATTACAAATCATCTCATCGATATACTGCGAAATATCGCCAAATATAATAACAAAAATATATACCGGTTTGCTTTATGTATTTTACAAACAAATACGGAACTGTTGTTGTAATTGAGAGTGTTCTCAGAACGTCGATTGAATCATGTATAATTATATTTCTGGGAGATCTGAGAATCTCACGATGACAGCTACTTATTGTCGAATCTGGTGATGTTCTATTTCACAACGAGCGATCTTGGCTTTTACTGTTATAAACTATAGTTACTAGTCTGTAAAAGATGTATGTACTGATGTAATGCCTTTCAACACTCCGTCTACAGTCACCAATAGTACACTACTGGCCATTAAAATTGCTACACCACGAAGATGACGAGCTACAGAGGCGAAATTTAACCGACAGGAAGAAGATGCTGTGATATGCATATGATTAGCTTTTCAGAGAATTCACACAAGGTTGGCGCCGGTGGCGACACCTGCAACGTGCTGACATGAGGAAAGTTTCCAACCGATTTCTCATACACAAACTGCAGTCGTTTGGCGTTGCCTGTTGAAACGTTGTTGTGATGCCTCATGTAAGGAGGAGAAATGCGTATCATCACGTTTCCGACTTTGATAAAGGTCGGATTGTAGCCTATCACGATTGCGGTTTATCGTATCGCGACATTGCTGCTCGCGTTGGTCGAGATCCAATGACTGTTAGCAGAATATGGAATCGGTGAGTTCAGGAGGGTAATATGGAACGCCGTGCCGTATCCCAACGGCCTCGTATCACTAGCAGTCGAGATGACAGGCATCTTATCCGCATGGCTGTAACGGATCACGCAGCCACGTCTCTATCCCTGAGTCAACAGATGGGGACGTTTGCAAGACAACAACCATCTGCACGAACAGTTCGACGACGTTTGCAGCAGCATGGACTATCAGCTCGGAGACCATGGTTGCGGTTACCCCTGACGCTGCATCACAGGCAGGACCGCCTGCGATGGCGTACTCAACGACGAACCAGGGTGCACGAAAGGCAAAACGTCGTTTTTTCGGGTGAATCCAGGTTCTGTTTACAGCATCATGATGGTCGCCTCCGTGTTTGGCGACATCGCGGTGAACGCACATTGGAAGCGTGTATTCCTCATCGCCATACTAGCGTACCACCCAGTGTGATGGTATGGGGAGCCATTGGTTACACGTCTCGGTCACCTCTTGACCGCATTGACGGCACTTTGAACAGTGGTCGTTACATTTCAGGTGTGATTCGACCCGTGGCTCTATCCTTCATTCGATCCCTGCGAAACCCTACATTTCAGCTGAATAATGCACGACCGCATGTTGCAGGTCCTATACGGGCCTTTCTGGATACAGAAAATGTTCAACTGCTGCCCTGGCCAGCACATTCTCCAGATCTCTTAGCAACTTAAAACGTCTGGTCAATGATGGCCGAGCAGCTGGCTCGTTCCAATACGCCAGTCACTACTCTTGATGGACTGTGGTATCGTGTTGAAGCTGCATGTGCATGGGCAGCTGAACCTGTACACGCCATCCAAGCTTTGTTTGACTCAATGTCCAGGCGTATCAAGGCCGTTATTACGGCCAGAGGTGGTTGTTCTGTGTACTGATTTCTCAGGATCTATGCACCCAAATTACGTGAAAAAGTAATCACATGTCAGTTCTAGTATAATATATTTGTCCAACGAATACCCGTTTATCATCTGCATTTCTTGTTGGTGTAGCAATTTTAATGGCCAGTAGTGTAATATCTGGACTTAAACCCGTTACACGCTAAATACTGTAAACAGTAACGGCCCGGTGGAGCTCCCTTGGACCTTAAGCTATACGTTTGGAGCTATATCTGCTAGCACATGCTGCAACCGGACTTCTGGTCAGCTACTCGACAAGCTGTACTTTCTGCACTAAAGTAGAGTGCTGCGCTGCACCGAAGGCTAGGGACACGGCGTTCACCTGGGTACCGTGTTCTTCGGCGCTCTGGATCTCACGGACTATTATAGCGAGATGAATGTCGCTACATCTATGTTTGCTGAATCCATATTGATTTCTATAGAAGGTGTTCCTGATGCACAAGATGGACGTAACGCGTGATCGTAAAACATGCCCCACAATTCTACGACGAAATAACATCAGTGATATAGGCTTACTGTTACGTGTGTTTTCTTGAAAACCCGATTGACCTGCCCTTTTTTCAGTCGAATAGTACCTTTCATTCCTCCAGCGTCCTGCGATAGCCTGCTGTTAGAAGAGGAACTATTGTCTGTACTTAACTTGTTGACTGAAAGTGTTCCCGTGGGTGATTTCTGTTCTAGAAGCATTAAAAATTTGCATGCAGTAAAGATATCCCTTGGTTCCTTCCGATATGTAAGTTCTCACCACTCTGCGCGGTTGTAAGAACTTGATCCAATGGGGAAGCTTGTATTCTGTCAGAACGACTATATAAAACTAGAAAAGTTAAATTGGTTTACTGCTTCTCGAATTCTTTACTTGTTAGTAAGTTGGTAACACTAGAAATGGTTGGAGAAACAGCAACATGATGCAAAAAAGGCTCAGAAATTCGGAATTAAGCGTTTTACGTTGAATACAGAAACAAAATTATTCGTACAGAGACTTTCGGCAGCACGTAGATCGAAGCAATAAGTACGGGAATGGCAAAGTTGTACGGACCCCTCTATGAATTTCACCGGGACACATCGTTCTCATCACATGCTTCTCTTTATCTTCAAACAGTCAAAAGCAAGGGAGATATCTGTCTGCAGCAGTCTGAAAGGAAAAAGTGCGTAAACTGCAAAGAATAGGTGTTGTTCCAGGGCAGAACCGTCCGTCGACACGCAGCAGTCATCAAAGTCATTGCAGTGCTGAGCTACAGAATATTCGATTTAGCTTGACCAGTATAATGATTTGCCGTAGAAAAGATAGGATGCAGGCAATACGACAGCATAGTAATTGGCTCAGCTTGAGACATCGATAACGCCCGTCGGGTTTGAGCTGCGATGTACTGGCGTGGCTAATGACATTCTTGTGCGGAGCGATGGTTTGCTTTGTTTAGGCGTGCTAGTAGTGTCAGCTTATGCCATGCTTGTAATTTGAATTGGGTTCATAGAGAGCGTTGCTAATTCTGATGGTATGGGCACGTTATTGAATCCATAAGTTTAGTTAACAGAAAATAGTGAGTTTACGCTTCACTCTGCCACAGTCTAAGATATACAGTCACGACGCTCACTGCTGAAAAAATTGTTACCATCTGAAAGTTTGTGCAACTCTAGCGCCCCAAGAGACGACAAAGCAGCGATAAAATTATAGTTCGTTTTTGATCATTTTTCTGGTTAATTAGAGAAATAATTATTAAATTATTATAAAACATGAATGATCATGAGATACATGTAAGAACGACCGAATCTCCTTGATTCAATGACATAAGCTACAACATAATTATAAAGAAATACTTTCGAATGTGTATATAATTGTAGCTTACTCCACTGAAAACAAGACCATAGAAAATACATTTCATGCATGAGAACTACATTTTTTTTTGTCTGTTCCTAATATGCCAGACACTTTCCTTGACACGTATCAACTTTTTATGGAACCTTATGTTTTGCACAGTCTTACACTTCATCGACTTTTTAACACATAAATATCATTGTAAATGCAATTACTGTAGTTGCAAAAGCAGATGTGTTGATAGTTCTTGCCATTTGTGGCTCAGATGCAACAACAATTGTGGAATTGTTTTCTTCTGTTTTGGGAAATAGTTTTATTATCACATCTGTGTGGGTTTTTCTCCAGCTACAGTTGTTTCAACTTGTATGCTACATAAAATAATGTTGGTATTGTATTCCATATTGGTTTCCTTCGTTCCATATTCACTGATTTGACGGGAAGTGTACCGAAGAAAATTTACGATTTTGAGCAAATATACGACGCCTTTCTGGTAAAGGTCAGGTCTGCTGCTGTTTACTAGCACTTTTTCGGTTCTTAAGGAACACGACATTCTCAAGTAAATATATTTAGGTTACAAGAAAGTCGTAAATAAACTGTTCTGTGACAGCGATTCACACCGACTGGGGTTGATAAGAAACCTAAAAAAATGGCAAATATACTGCATTCTTCTTGTTGTTGCTGTAATTTATTGCGGTACAGACGCTCCTGTTCAGACCAATATAAACAGTTAAGATTAACTTTCTCTTTTGCAAAATCTCGGCGAACTCTACAATATAACTTTCTCACCACTTGGCACGCTGCGATCACGGTGGGCAACAGAAAAGAGATGGAGTGTCGCGACTGTATATGTTCGACTGTGATTCTGCTTACACTCCCAATGAGCCAGAGCTTAAACATTATCTTTGATCTTATTATTATTATTATTATTATTATTATTATTATTATTATTATCTTAGTGACTAGAGTAAATAATGATTAACAACATATGTGTACTTGGAATTACTTGTAAATGCGTCTTCCTGTCGGAATTTATTCTTCTCAATTTATTTAATGAACATTAATCGTAATACCACTCAAATAAGAAAAGGTGATGCTTCGATGATCACGAAATTCGTAAGTCTGCTGAAATTTAATTCTAAATAATAATTGGCTATTTTGACGCAAGTGTAAAACATGTGATGTTAAAAACTGAAAGTGATCTATAAGGGTGTACCACACTTACCTGTGTTGGGCAGATGATAAGACGGTAAAGAGCGATAGAATAAAGTAATTCGCCATTTCTAGGTTCAGCTTAGGGGGTACAAATTTCCTCTGATTGGTTTTACTGTTTTAAATAGCACTGTGTTGGTAAAACCATGTTTTCGATACTGCGTTTTGTCCATTGCTTCGAACAGCGACGTTCTGTGTGACGTCTTGAGTTTAGGATGCGAAGGATGTGGGCGGTTCGGCCGAACTGACTGGTGTAAATTGTAGATGCTGTTACCCAAAAGAAGAAGTCATGAATCATTGCCGACTGGTAGAATCAGACCATGCGCCAATCCCAAATGTCTGGCTGTTTCTTTCCGTATGTGGCACGAGTCCCGAGGGTAAGGCTAGGCAGGAGACAAAGGGCAGGGCTTAAATTGTTGCGAGAGAAACGGTTTGTGATTTTTTTACCATGCTTCCCACAAATATTTAGTTGTTTTTTGAATTTGACACGTTCCTCGATGGAGATGTTAGGTACGAACCTAGGAACACAGCTTAGATTATTACGAGAAAAACAAGTAGTGATCAATACTGGATGTGAGCTCCGCTAGTTATGCAAACACCGTTTTCTTCAGTACCCAAACATGTTTCGGCACCACTGTGCCATCATCAGTGGGTTTTCATGTTTATTTATTCCACAATGTGAACACTTTTGTTAAATGATTATGAAATTATGTACATCTTTAGTTCAAACAACAGATCGTTTCTTTTTGTAAATACATTTACATTTGGTGTGCATGAATTTTCTGGATCACTTGTGTGTTAATTACTACAGGTAGCTTGTCATCTGCAACCAAACAGTGTTGAGGAGAAAGTTTTTTGCTGGGAGTTAACCTATCTTCTAGAATGTAATTTAGTTTGTCGCGATGTTTTCGCGACTATATTCGTTTTTAGTTACGTTTTTTGTGTGACGAGCACTTCCATTCTCCGCATCATGCTGAAGTGTTGTGATGCACATTAACTATAACAAGTATTTTCCACAAATAACGTAGTAAAACAATTTTCACTTCACCAAAACACAGTGTGATTGTGGTTTGTTGTATGTTCCAGCCCAGTCAGTGTTCACTCGTTCACAAGAGAGTTCGGAGCCAAAATTGAATTTTGTTTGCATTTTATTTTTGTGTGTGCATGTGTGGGTTTTGTGCTGTTTTTATTTGTAAAGTTCCTTTAATGTGCTAAATAGCGTGCCCTTGCAGAGCGTAGTGTATTCGTTTAAGACATGTTTTCCTTCTGCTATTGCCTTCTGTACATGGAAGTTTTCCTCAATGGTCAGTTTGCGGTATAGGCTGTGGCTACGTTTTAGTGCTCTTAAGTCTGTTTCTATTGTGGTTGGGTGGTGATTGTTGGCTATTCTATGGGAGCTGTTGCATTTTAAAGCTCTGAGATGTCCTGAATATCAGGTTTTGAAGTTTCTGCATGTTTATCCTATGTACACTGACTGGCAAGTGTTGCATGTGAGTTCATATATTCCTGATCTGTTAAATTTATCCATGGGTGTTTCTTGTGTTCTGATCTTTTTCTGTGTTGTGTTCTTCGTCCTGTATCCTATTTGGAGTCCCTGTTTCTTTAATATGTTCCATATTCTGCGAACAATCTTGTTACTGTAGGTGAGTATGTGCCATTTCGTTTTGTGTGTGTGTTGTTGCTCTGTTGTGTCTTGTGTGTAGTCATTGTTTGTGTTTTGTGTTGTTCTGTGCGGGGTGAGGATTTGTGTGTGTGTGGTATGTTCATTTTTGTACTGTTTGCATGTTTTTCGATTTAACGTGTCCACCATATGGGTAGTATAGCCATTTTCTACTGTTATTTGTCTTATTGTGTGTAGTTCTTGTGTGCAGTTCTGTTTGTTCATGGGTGTTCTGTTTAATCTGTGGAGCATGAATCTGAAGTTTGCATGCTTATGTGTCTATGGGTGGTTTGATAGGTTGTGAATGGTGGTGCTTGTGGTTGTCGGTTTCCTGAATATTGTGAAGTTGTGTGTGTTGTTTGTTTTATGTGTGGTGAGATCTAGAAAGTGTAGTGTGTTGTTAGTTTCTGTTTCTAATGTGAAGTTAATTTTTGGGTGTAAGTTGTTTATTTCATTGTGTAGCGGTTCTATGTGTGTATGTGGTTCATCAATCAGGCATATTATGTCATCGACATAACGGTACCAGCTTATAACTTTGTAGTCTTTTGGTTTTATTGTGTATCTGAAGGTCATGTTCTCCAGGTTGTTCATGAATATGTTAGCTAAGACGCCACTGATTGGTGATCCCATTGGCAGTCCTTCATGTTGAGAATTAAATTCATTTTTGAATACAAAATAATTTTGTGATGTTATGGTCTTGGGTATGGTTGTTACTTCGTTGATGTGTGTGTCTGGTGCGTTTCCCTGTTGTTTTAATCTTTGTGTGATAATGTTGATTGCTTCATTTATCGGAATACAGGTGTACATTGATGTGACGTCGAATGATATGAGGGTTTCTGTGTCCAGTATCTGCATGTTCTTGATTCTGTCAATTAAGTCCTATGAGTTTTACAGATTCCTGTTGATATCAAATATGTGCAGTTTTTTTTCAGTAGTGTGTGTCTTTGTTGGGCTAGGTGGTAGGATGGAGCATTTCGGAAGTTAATGACGGGTCTTAATGGGATATTATCCTTGTGAACCTTTGGTAGGGAATTTAGTGTGGGTACTTTTGGATCTTTCTGTGTCATCCTCATTACCTAGCCTTTTGAGTATGTATTATTGATACTTTTCAGTGTCTGTTGAATGTTTTTCTGATATCTTGCTGTTGGGTCACTGACCTGTTTTGTGATGTTGTTGTCTTTGAGAAAACCTAGTGTTTTCTCTATGCAAGCACTATATACAGAATGCAATAGCCGAAGGAAAACAGGTCTAAAACGAATACACTACACTCTGCAAGGGCACACTATTTAACACATTAAAGGAACTTTACAAATAAAAACAGCACAAACAGATAAAGTCTACACACACATACTCACACAAATACACACAAACAAACAAACACACACACACACACACACACACACACACACACACACACACACACACACACACACACCACACACACACGAAAAATAGATACACTAAAATCTGCAAAGACGTACCATTTACATACAAAAGGAATACCATATAAAACACACACAGCTAAGAAACGCACACAAAACACGCATACACGCACACACTCACAGACATAGAATTCTCTGGTGAACAAGTGAACACTAACTGGGCTGGAACATACAACAAACCACAATCACACTGTGTTTTAGTGAAGTGAAAAGTATTTTACTACGTTATTTGTGAAAAATGCTTGCTATAGTTAGTGTGCATCACAACACATCAGCATGATGAGGAGAATGGAAGTGCTCACCACACGAAAACGTAAGTAAAAACGAATATAGGCGCGAAAACATCGCGACAAACTAAATTACATTCTAGAAGATAGGCTAACTCCCAGCAAAAAACTTTCTCATCAACGTCGTTTGGTTACAAATGACAAACTGCCTCAAGTAATTAACACACAAGTGATCCAGAAAATTCATGCACACCAAATGTAAAGGTATTTACAAAAAGAAACGATCTGTTGTTTGAACTAAAGATGCACATAATATTATAATAATTTAACAAAAATGTTCACATTGTGGAATAAATAAAAATGAAAACCCACAATGATGGCACAGTGGTGCCGAAACATGTTTGGGTACTGAGAAAAAACGGTGTTTTGCAACTGGCGGACCTCACGTCCAACAATTTTAACTGCAAACATGGCCAACAAAAAATGGTTCAAATGGCTCTGAGCACTACGGGACTTAAAATTTGAGGTCATCGTATAAAATAAATAAATAAATAAATTAAATAAAATATTAATTATTAATTGTGTATTATAGTGATTGGTTGTAATTAATATTTGCTTATGTGGAACGTGGACGTTTAATTATTTGGTATCAGACGCTTGACAATGGCTTTTTCGTAAATGCAATGTTATTCGTAGTTGACCGTGAAATAAGACTCAAATAATCGGACTTCGTATTTAAATCGTTTCCAAAGATTGCTGCGGTAGGTGCAGACTCAAAATCTAAATCTCAATATTAGAATAATATTGCCAGCCATGTCAATACGTCGTACAGAGGTGACCGTCTACTAAACATAAAAATGTTTACACAGTTAGTTAAATCAGATATATTCAACGAATAAGCCTACACTTAAATAATTTAACTTACTTTCATAAATATAGAATCTTTACAGAGTCGAGTGCCTAGTGAGATTGCAACTCGCAGTGTTCCTATATAACATCAAATATGGCGGTGTACCAGTTAATAAAATATACGTGCTTCCAGCCTCAGCTATTCTACAAGGCCTCCTTCTTAATGAAACATAAAGAGTGTCATAATTGTATTTTGTTTTATCAGTGGCATTGCGCTGTAGTTCTGTGTCATAGGCTTTATCTATTTGTCAGAGATTAATTATTTAATTAAGATTTCGCGTTTCTGAGGAAACTCACTCACGCACGACATGCAAAAATGCCTTTATATTGCACCCTGAATTGCGAGGCGAAAGGACACACCTGCAGGCGAGCAATTCACCTAAAGGCACAAGAAAATCTAAGTTATCTACAACTATTTACATGACATACATTATACAGTATATTATATACAAAATTTGATTGACGCGCGTGCGCCGTAACAGTTCTTATGTTGGCAAAATAGAGTGCGCGCATGCGCAGAAGCGTCTAT
This sequence comes from Schistocerca piceifrons, assembly GCF_021461385.2. Lineage (NCBI taxonomy): Eukaryota > Metazoa > Arthropoda > Insecta > Orthoptera > Acrididae > Schistocerca > Schistocerca piceifrons. The sequence continues at coordinate 172,584,565 of NC_060144.1, forward strand.
GTGACTCCGGCACTGCCGTTATATCGTAAATTTACAGCACGCAGCACAGTATTACAGTTCATATTGTTCGTGTTCGAGCGCGTTTCTTAGTCGTTGAACAAAGAAAATATTCCACCAAGATTACATATGAAGAGTACATTCTATGACAGGTAACTTAATTTTAAAAGTACAATATTTGTTATAATACAATACAACTTTAGATTGTTGAATGTTCTTAGTTACATAGTATTGCATTGAAATGCTTCAAAGAAAAATGTCTTTTTGTTTTAGGTGCGTTGACCTATATACATCATGTCGTTATTACAGTTTATATTCATCTGCTGCATATTAATGTTTCACAGGTTAGTGTCGTCGTGGTAAAGTTTTTTTGATCACAGTAACATCGCTGTATAACAACGTAATTGATACATAAGCATGTCCATTTCCTATTTCCATTATAGTCGTTGTGATGCAGTTCGTTGTGACAAAAAGCATTGTTTATTACAGATCGGACGTGACCCGTCGAGTAATTGGTCCATATACAGTTTGTTTTCGATTTCCGTGGAAGCTTGGTTGCAGAACCTCGGACGGCACATAGCTGGCGTCGATCCTTGAATAGTCCACGTAAGTGTGTCCGTCACTTTTCGAGTACATTCCATTCCCTGAAGTTCCAACCAAAATTCTTCCACTCATCGTGTTGTTGTCTGGACAGGCACATTGTGACCATTTAATCCAGTTAACATCTTGAAGTTAGGTACTGTAGTAATGTCACTAGACGATGCACCAATTATGCACTTCACATTTTCAGTTTTTCTTTTAAAATATAGCTCACCTAAATGTTCGTAGTTACTTATCAAAGAAATCGTTCATCGCGTTTACAAAGGTGCGATGCATGATGAATGTCATTAACAGTTTCTTTCACATAGGTCTCTGCGTAGTTGCAGACTTAGTAATGTACGTTAATGTCCGTGAACAGTGGTTTATTATGCAATTTTTTTTAAAGTTTTTCGCATTTTGGCACTCGTTATCGTTCAAATTTTCACATAGTAACAGTTACATTATAAATCATTTAAAAAAAACATAAGTAATCATACATATACACGTTGTAAGTAGGCTGTTTATGTTTTCATATTGGCAACGTTACGTAGCGCTCTGTATGAAAATCACTGACTGTGCTGTGTGCAGTCTGTGGCTAGTTTGCATTGTTGTCTGCCATTGTAGTGTGGGGCAGCGGCAGCTGGATGTTAACAGCGTGTAGCGTTGCGCAGTTGGATGTGAGCCGCCAGCAGTGGTGGACGTGCGGAGAAAGATGGCGGAGTTTTGAAATTTGTAAGACTGGATGTCATGAACTGCTATATATATTATGACTATTAAGGCAAATACATTGTTTGTTCTCTATTAAAATCTTTCATTTGCTAACTATGCATATCAGTAGTTAGTGCCTTCCGTAGTTTGAATCTTTTATTTAGCTGGCAGTAGTGGCGCTTGCTGTATTGCAGTAGTTCGAGTAACGAAGATTTTTGGTGAGGTAAGTGATTTGTGAAACGTATAGGTTAATGTTAGTCAGTGCCATTCTTTTGTAGGGAATTTTGAAAGTCAGATTGCGTTGCGCTAAAAACATGTGTGTCAGTTTAAGCCCAGTCACGTATATAATTTTTCTTTAGGGACGTTTCATATGTCGACCCTTATCCGAGGATACCTCACTGGAATCTTTTCATTTTTTCTTGTAGTTTGTGTAATTAGTGTAGATTTTGTTTATTGCTAGCGCGTAATTGTAGAGAGAATCTCCTTTGTAGTTGCAGTCTTTCATTGTTGTACAGTAAAACAGGTGTGGCACGCATGTAAATTTGCACCAAGTATTTCGCTGCTTGCAATTAACTAGATATTATTTTCAGCGCTATGTTAATGTGTTCTCTTATTTTCTGTGTTATCGGGTGAAATATTGTGACAATAATGGCGTGTGAAAAACGTAACACTAGGCTCCAAAGTAAACAGAGAAATAATAGTGACGACGAGCATAGCTTACCAGCACCGCTGTGTAATGAATTAACAGACATTCAAAGTAGTAATTAGGTAACTGTGCATAGGGAAATGGAGCGGGCGTCGTATAATGGTATAGACAGTGAAACAGGTAGTGAACAGGGAAGCATTATAGATCGATCGGTCGGCAACAGCTCGCCTCAGGAATCTGGAATGACAGAACACAATATTGCAAATACTGTAGACTCAGGTTTTGGGTTCTCACCGTTTTCTCAAATGAGTCAAGACACATTTTCCGCTTGTCAAAATGTGAATGTTGCCGGTGCAAATTCACTGCTGAAAAGCACTGAGGAAAATGTTTCAGACACCAGTGCATTGTTATTACAATTAATGCAACAAATGGGACAAAAGTTTCAGAAGTTAGACAAAATGGAACAAAATCAGAGACAAACACAGCGAAATCTTCAAAAGTTAGACACAATGGAACAACACCAGAGACAAACACAGCAACAGTTAGACGCAATGGAACAAAATCTTTGCACCACGCTTGAACAACCTAGTGAAGATTTAACTACTGAGTTACATAAAATCGAATCGAAATGTCAAAAAGTCTGTAACGACGTAAAAACACAAATTTGTGAGCATTTTCAACCTATTTTTTCGCGGCATGAAAATGCATTACAGAAGCACGAAGCAGACATAGAAGAACTGCAAATTATTGTTCATGAAAATCATGAGACCTTGCAAGCTAAAATTGACTCAGTTGCATCTACCAATTCGGTTACGCAACTTGCAAAAACTCAGGAAAACTTAAAGGACACAGTAGAAAGACACATGGAGGAAATTAGTTCATTATCAGAGAAAGTAATTGAACTTTCGGATCAGCTACATAATTTATCTTCGAAGGTAGATGATAATCTGAATGACACAAAACCAGTAGTCTTTAATGACACAGAAGAGTGCGAACAAGTTAGGAAATTCAAACAAAATCAGAATCAACTTAATACGCAACACCAAAGAGAAATCCGGGAAGTACAAGATCAGCTGACACAGGTAATACAAGTAGCCTATTACGTATTTCAGAGGCCACTCGCGCTCCAATACGGGAAGAGGGACATAGAAATACGGAACAGCCACAAAATAATAACTCAGGGCACTTCGAAAATTATGAAAGAAATTGGCAAGGTACACCGAATTTTGAGATGGAACCGCCGAAACGACGTAACAATGACCGACATGCGACTCGCCGACATGATGATTTTGACTATAAGCTGTTCACTACTACACGTAAATTCAAAACATTTAAGAATTCTGGCAACGACATTCATCCACAAGCATGGCTCCATCAATTCTCTCATTGTTTTCCTCCCAACTGGTCATTAGAGCACAGATTAGAATTCATGTGTGGCTACTTAGAGAATGAACCAGCTGTAAGAATGCGATCGGTCATTCACGATTGTCACAGTGAAGGAGAATTTTATCATGCCTTCCTCTCAGCATATTGGTCTCAAGCTACGCAAGACCAAGTAAAACATAGCATCATGATGATGAAACACTTTGAACAATCTGAATTTTCCAGTCTTGTCAAATATTTTGAAGACATGTTGCACAAGAATCAATACCTGTCAAACCTATACAGCCCTTCAGAACTCATCTGCATTTGCTTAATGAAATTGCCTGAACATTTAAGAAATATTATTTTGGCAGGACGCTGCAAAGACGACACTGAAGCTTTTCAGGGACTCTTACAAGAATTAGAAATAGACAGTCGCAGGATGCGAAAACAGGAAAACAATCACTACAGGTCACATCCGTCACAATTCCGTGACGACAGAAACAATAACTGGACACGACAAGTCTATTCTTACAACGCAAATCGTGACCAAAACAGACACCACCCATATGACAACCACTGGCAGAGTAATAATAGTTACAGAGAAAGATCGCATTTCTGTAGTAATGAATATGACAGAGATTACCATACCAACAGACAATATGTGAACAAAAACAATTATTATCAAGGGAGACAGAATAACTTAAGACGCAACAGTTCAGCGCGCAGTTACGATTCCGGGAGAAATTCTCCACCACATGACCGACAAACAAGAAACTATGTAAACTACCGACAAAACGACAGACCTGAATTCCATCAGAACTGGCGGGATTCAAACAGAGCAGGGCACTCTCGAAAAGGTGAATTTGTAGAAGTTAGGTCTCCAAATCCCAATAACGACGAGCGCCAACAAAGAGAAATAGGCAATGACTCATACCGCTGGCAGCCACAAAACATACGTATTAAACTGACGACGCAGCTGCCGTAACTAGTAATTACGTAAAAATGGAAGACATTAGGGACATCTTACTCCAGGAACACGACATAAAACATAACAACATTGCATATCCTGTGATTCACATTACAGTAAGTGACGTAAAATTTACTGCAGTACTTGACTCTGGCAGTCCCATTTCAGCAATTAGTGAAACAGCCTTTAGCAAATGCAACAAATCGAACGATTGCTCCACACTTCCGTTACGTAAGATTAAATTACAAGGTGCAATCGTTGGAAAAAGTGTAGATGTACGCCACCAAACAAACTTAGAATTCTTTTGTCAAAGCCACAGCTTCTCTACGAACTTTCTCATTGTTCCATTATTGTCGACAGAAATTATATTGGGAGTAGACTTTTTGAATGAATACAAAGCAATCTTAAGCTTTCACGATGCTGAAATAAGTTTAGAGAAAGAAGGTAAGTCAATAGCTTTGAAATTTGAAGATTGGCTCTCAAACCATGACGAGGAAATTAATCGGCTTTACCTTCTGTTAGACAACAGTTCGGAATTTTCTACGGAACTAGACACTAACAATCACTCTGCAAGTACTGACAGGGATGATATCGACGACATATTTGATACTAATGAGTTAATTCAAAATAAAATTCGAACAATTGAGAATTGTAATGACACTGATAGGCAAGACTTTTTGAGATTTTACAAGCACATTCCACAGTTTTTACTCACAAAACAGGAACAATCAAGGGATTTCAATACCAATTTCGTGTTCGTGAGCATACTAAATTTTGTGTTAGACCATACGCAATTCCAGCACATTATAGGGACTGTGTTAGAACAGAAATACAATTTATGCTTAATGAGGGCATTATTGAGCCTGCAGTAAACTCATACAACAATCCATTACATGTTGTTGAGAAGAAAAATGGATCGATCAGACTTGTCTTAGATTCGAGACAAATCAATACTATCATCATTCCTGAAACAGACAGGCCGCAAACGATGGAAAAACTTCTTCAAAATTTTAATGGCGTAAAAGTGTTGTCTTCTATTGATCTCTGATCCAGCTTTTATCAGATCGAACTTCATCCAGAATGTAGAAAATACACAGCTTTCCTTTGTTTCGGAGCTTGTTATCAGTTTCGGAAACTTCCTTTTGGTTTGAACATTTCTTCGGCAGCATTCATTTGCGGGCCAAATTTCATATTACCTGAGTTCTTAAAACGTCACATCACCTTATATGTGGACGATATTCTGATAGCAGAAGCCTCATGGGAACAACACAATCGCATTCTCAACAGTGTGTTACATATTTTTGCGGAATCTGGAATTAGAGTTAACTTGGAAAAATCTGAACTCGGTAGGTCAAAGGTGAGGTTTTTGGGACATATTATTTCTTCTGAAGGCATTCAGCTGGACCCTGAAAAGTTAGAAGCAATCAGAGCCATTCCAGTTCCATCCACAAAAAAACAAGTCCGCAGTTTTCTAGGTCTTGTAAATTTTTACCGTCGTTTTCTGAATATGCAAATTCTAGTTACACCAAAACTTTGTTCTCTCACTGGAAAAAATACTATTTGAAACTGGGACGAACAAGCACAGTTGGAATTCAATTCTTTGAAAGAATCGCTACTTAACGCTCCAATACTAGCTCATCCAGATCTGTCACAAGATTTCTGCCTTAGCACGGATTCTTCTAAAGTCGGTCTTGGTGCCCATTTATTTCAAGAAGCTATAGAAAATGACACTACTGTTCAGAAAACCATTGCTATTGCTAGCCGACTGCTAACAAAATCTGAAAAAAATTATTCCGTTACTGAATTAGAAGCTTTAGCTATCGTTTGGGCATTTAACAAATTCCGTTTCTTTCTTTCTGGTAAGCACGTAAAAGTATACAGTGATCATCGTGCATTACAATTTATTATGTCTTCAAAATTAAATCATGACAGGTTAACACGTTGGGCATTGTTTCTGCAAGAATTCTGCTTCACAATAGTCTACATTCCCGGCAAGGAGAACATTGTTGCGGACACACTGTCACGAGCACCGGCTGGGCTTGAGAAAAGTAATACAGAAGGCAACCTCGAGAAAAATTTCAGTATTCTTTACATTCAGAAAGTCGCCTTTGAAAACTTCATGAGCACATCTTTAAAGGACATTGCTCATGAACAAGATAAAGATCCGATTTGGAAAGACATCAAGAGCAAATGGCATGAAAAGACACACACACAGATTCGGCATTATTACCTGGTTAGAAACAACATACTCTTCAAACGCTGCACTGTTGATGACAAGCTATGGGTACTTTGCATTCCAGACGATTTTGTTAATAAGCTCGTTTGGTACATTCATTTCAGCTACGCACATTTTGGTCCACGAAAATGTTATCATATTCTTCGAACGACTTGTTATTTTAACAATATGGAATAGAGAATTCGAAGAGCCTTGTCCATTTGTAAACTTTGTCAAAAGGCGAAACCATCTACTGTCTCACATCGTGCTCTGTTGTTTCCTATTACTCCTTCTAAATTAAAAGAATTTGCTGCTGTTGATCTCTTGGGACCGCTTGTCAGAACATCTGATGGATTTTCGTACGTTCTAGTCGCTGTTGAACTTACTTCAAAATTTGTTTCTTTCACTCCGTTACGTAAAGCCACTGGACAGTCTGTATCCAACGCCTTTGTTAAAAATTTCTTACGTGAAGTTGGACACGTTAGTAAAGTCATTTCAGATAACGGACCACAATTCAGATCTACTGTTTGGTCACACATGCTTCGGAATCATAAAATCAAACCTGTTTTTATTTCATTGTACTCACCACATTGTAACCCATCTGAAAAGATGATGAAAGAAATCAATAAGCTTTGCAGACTTCGTCACAGAAAGCATCAGCATTGGGACAGATATGTACACTTATTTCAAAATGTGCTGAATGAAATGCCTCATGATTTCACTGCTTTACCACCTCCTCTTGTACTGAAGAATGAAGAACCACCGAACAGAATCAGAGAGCTTGTACCTTTCCCGAATACACGTAATCTTCGACACAAGGACATAATTGATTTGGCTATTAAAAATATAAAATCAGCAGCAGACAAAAGGAGAAAACTACACGGTAAAGCAAATGCAAAGAAATTATATATTGTCAGAAAGTTCTCATTAAAGCTCATTCATTGTCACATAAGAAGAAACACTTCAGTCACAAATTCTTTCTAGTTTACAATGGACCTTACAGAATCTGACGTATACCACATGACAATTGCGTTGAAGTTGAAACTCTGCGAACTAGGAAGAGTAAAGGTTTACACCACATTTCACATGTAAAACCGTTTATTGAAAGATAATCTGTTTTTTAACTTTGTCTTTGCCATAAAACTTTTCACTTCACATTTCTAGTATGCTTTGTCAGACTTAAGAAACTGTTAACATGCAACAATGTTTGAAGTTAAATATCCAGTCTAGAACCTAGGGATCATTTTTAAACAGAAATTACGAATGCATTGTTATAATGAACAGACGACACAGTGTTGTATTTGTACATTCTTGCTTGTTAGTTGCACGATTACGTAACGACTATCAGGCTTACATACTTAGGACATATACTGGTACTGTTAATGAGAGTTTAATGCAACATTTTGGTTTACTTGAAAATACATTCTGGATTTAAAGTACTTTCAGTGAGATACCAGATGACATAGTTGTTAGTTTATGTGACAGCTACACGATTTTATCACGACGCTACTAATGAGTGACAATTTATGATGTTGCTTTTGCACTGTTTCTGTTTTATATCTGCACAGTTCTCTGTTTTATTCTGGAAAGTAAAACATGTTTTAGTAGTAACTTTTGTGGTATACCTACAATGAGACAGCCTTTTCCATAGCACAACAATACGTTACAGTACAGTAATTTCGTCATCACAACAATAAGCGTAATAACTACGATATCTATACACAAAGCATTTCACTTTTGTTTATCATGAGGTAAGTACATTGACTTCTGTAGAACTTAGCTTTCGGAGGACGATAACTACGAGACTTACAAAGAGATTATCTTACAACATGATGCACAGTTTGGCGCTACAGTACATGTATTTTAGTGATTAATTTCGCATTTAAAACATTTATTTTTTAAGACATTTGAAGTACAATGACAGAAGGGTTTTCCATGATACATTTCATTCCATTGCTGTAATCCGTAACACCTGAGGGTATAATTACATTAATGCTCATGGGGGTTCATGCCTACTTTGTGTACCATGTGTTTGGCAACCACAAGGAGCCCTAGCTAATATGGTATTTGCTTATACAACTTTACGCATCGGTACCATATTTCTCTAACACGCAAATTACACAGCTATCTGATCATTTAACTGAGAGATAAACACTTTTTTTTACTACGTCAGTGACAGATGTTTACGTAATTACACCGTTGGATAACTTCACACTTACGAAATTGTATTTTGTCTGTACTTTGTGAACTGTTCATACTTTTTCGGAACCATTGTGATACTATGACAGCTTTGAATGATGTATTCGGTAAGGGAGCATGATTTTAAAGTACGTTTGAGGTAGATGACACTATTGAAATGAGCAGAGAATTTTTTTTAGGTTTTGACATTATTGCAGAAAGCTACGACGTTTGTGAGATTTGACTGAGGTGTTATGATGTTATTTTTACGACGGCGATGTGTATTATGCTGCTGAGGTATGTTTATGGTCAATAAGCTGATGCTATATGAGGAATTTGATTATGCTATGTATCTGTTATGATGAAATATTGAAGAAGTGTCGACGAATATTTATATGTCTAATAAGGTAAGGTGTAATGAATAGTGGTTAGGGACTCTGACTTGTGAAAAAGGATGTTGGAAACCAAGAATCGTACTTTAAGAGTTATGAAATGTGTGTAAATGCGTGAATGTATCACAATGCCGGCGAAAATTTTTTGGACACTGTTATATTCATAAGATTTTGTATCTACACATTTGCAACGCAAATTCTCGACCTGTGAAATTTTTTATATGAGACTGCCACTGTAGCGGAAACTGCTGTCGTAAATGTTTCCGTAAGAAAGTTAAGTGACCACCTGCACGTAATGCGTCATGGGCACCCAGCTGTGTCAGATGCCTGGAGAAAAAGCCATTAGTGTGTGCCCTTTCAGAGGCACAGGTAGAAAAAAAAAGAGGAGGCCATTATCCTCGCTATTGACATCCCTTTGTAGAAAGCATCGCAAATATGACACGCTCAAACTTGAAAACATATGATTATACTGTGGAGCTCTTAATTTATGATATTTACTAAAATGCCTAATGAAACGATGAGAAACAATTCACGGCTATTGTCTTGCTAGTTGAGAGAAATGCCATATGGCTTGCTTTATGTATTTATTTACTCATTTTGTTTAATATCTAGTTTCTAGCAGCACTGCAGCATTGATTAAAATAAAATTTAATAGATGTACAAATTTAAATATTTTATGCCTACAGATCCAGTAAATAATTTTATGATCTATTCAAAAATACGAAGGAGCATAAAAAGACATTTCCCTTCACAGGAATTGCATACGGAATTCTCTTTTCAACTACTTGGTAATTTTTTTGGTAGAATATCTTCTTGTGGTGTACCACTTTAATTACATAGACATTTAGATGTGAATATACATTTCCCTTGTCTGCATTGTTGTCTTTAATGTAATATTTTTTCTGCTTGAGCTTTGTCATGTTTAGATATAAGTTATTGCATTTGCTGCTGCTGTGTGCCAGGCATAGTGCTACTGAATTTGACTTTGTATTACGCTGTTAAGCCAGTTTTACTACGGATTTATTTTTCTTGTTTTCTGCACGGTGCCTTATATTAGTTGTAATATTGCAATTGCTTTGCCAATTTGAATCTTTTGTCACTGCTGTTTGTGTTAATTGTTTTGTGCTGCTGCATTGCCTCGTCCCTTAGTTTAGCGTCTGAGCTCAGTAGATTTAAGTTAGCTTAAGAGGGGGTAGACTATATAAGAAACTAACTATGATGAATTGGAAGAAATGCATTGAGAAGCTATAAGAAAATGGTTTAGCCAAAAAAGTATATTGAAGGAGGATATGAACCAAAAAATGTAGGGTTTAGGGACAGATTTAGGTAGGATTTTCTTGGAAATAAATGATCAGATAAGATAATGGAAAATAAATAATGAGGTAAGAAATGTGTGAACATATAAATACAGAAAGCATGCTTGGACAGAATTTTTTTGGTGGAAACAAATGTTGAAATAAGAGGAAAGATATATGGAATGAAGTTTTCGGGTGGACTGCAGTACCAAATGTCCCACTGAAAACAAACCTTGTCATGTATTTTTGTGTTATTACACTATGTGAATTTGTGTTTTTCCTGTCTGTATGTGTCTAGCTAATAAGATTTACGTTGTAGAATTTTTCTGATAATATGTTATTTACCTTGTAAATATGCTTAGACATTATTTATTCTGATTTGTTTTAATGCTCATGTGTGAAGTTGATGTTTCAAAAGTTATTCTGATATTTTATGTATTTACTTATGTCATAATTCCTGTAACACTGATGTATATGTTATTTCGATTCTTTTGTAAAGCCCGTATTACTACAAATGTTATCTGTATTGTTATGTTCTTTGATGATGTATTTTGTACCTAAGTTATTGTATTCTTACGTTATAAAATTGTAATTGACACCAGTTCATCAAATTAAGTAACTTGTAAGTTACATTTCACTGCACACGTTTCTGTTGGTCATAGTATATGGACAATATGAGAGAAGTAGGGACTGATAGTGTTTGCACAAGTGTTAATAATTCAGCAAGGGCTGGATAACAGCATTGCTGGTTCTAAGGACATTTAAAAAAAAATTTTGTGAGTGCGCAAGTGGTGGTTCATTGACTTGCTATATTGTCCACAAGACTCTTCGATGGTGATTGTGCACCTGCACAGTCGCAACAGATGGCTGCTGGCCATCTCTACAAGGACTACAGTGGGTCTACACCTTTGATGACTCACCAACACCATTATTTCTACAAGGACTGCAGCGGGTCTGCAACTCAGGTGGCCCACCAATAACATAATCTCTAACAAGACTGCAGTGATCTGTTCTGTGATGACATACCTACCAATATTCCTCGAAACTTCGACTGACTCTGCGGTGGGTTTGCTCTGTTGTGGGCCATCACCTGTCAGCATGTCAAGAGTCAGCATTGTCTTACCGCTGGAAGGACAACACTACTTCTTCAAGACTGCATGGAAATCCACTACTTCCATGTGCATTGTCTTTTGCTGCTCAGACTTTGAGAAAAGAAACGGCAGTTTTACTGTGATGAATGATCAGGACTGTCTTTATGGACTGTGAGAAAATTTTAGCTTTTGACCAACATTGTATCAATAAGTGTGTTCATTTGATTTCTTTGTTATTGTAATTATGAAAAATGTTATCAAATCATTATTGGACACTGCCCAAAACAATTTGTAAAATTTTTTTATGGGGAGCATGGGAACTATGTATGTTTTCTTATTGGCAACGTTACGTAGCGCTCTGTATGAAAATCACTGACTGTGCTGTGTGCAGTCTGTGGCTAGTTTGCATTGTTGTCTGCCATTGTAGTGTGGGGCAGTGGCAGCTGGATGTTAACAGCGCGTAGCGTTGCGCAGTTGGATGTGAGCCGCCAGCAGTGGTGGACGTGCGGAGAAAGATGGATGTCATGAACTGCTATATATATTATGACTATTAAGGCAAATACATTGTTTGTTCTCTATTAAAATCTTTCATTTGCTAACTATGCATATCAGTAGTTAGTGCCTTCCGCAGTAGTGGCGCTTGCTGTATTGCAGTAGTTCGAGTAACGAAGATTTTTGGTGAGGTAAGTGATTTGTGAAACGTACAGGTTAATGTTAGTCAGGGCCATTCTTTTGTTGGGAATTTTGAAAGTCAGATTGCGTTGCGCTAAAAACATGTGTGTCAGTTTAAGCCCAGTCACGTATATAATTTTTCTAAGGGGACGTTTCATAACGTCACATATTTTCTTAGCATAAACATAATACAGTTACACATAAACATGTTTACATCATCATTACATAGCTATAAATTATTACATTATGTCACATTTGATTACATGAATTGCAGATATTTACTTTCTCTTTAATGGTTTTGCTGGGAGTTTATCGATGTTTTTTGTGATGTCATCTGAAATTAAGACAGTTTAGACACAACATTCATTACATCAGTAGGCAAGACCAGGCGTTTTCACTACTCAATAAATATTCAAAATAATAAGAGACGGAAAACTGTTAGATTCCTCGCGTTTTGTGCTTGTGTGTATAGTGTCTGTGTGGCCTTGGCTACTGGTAGATGCTTTTCTTGCTGAGAGATGTGCGTCTAATCTATTTCTCGAAGTAAAAGGTCCCTTCACAGATGACGTCTGTCGGTTCGTCAGGTGTCATACCAAGTCAGTGGTACCTACAGTCACAAATGTTCTGTGAAAAGTTAATATATCATTCACTGCTACATAATCATAAATTTTACCTTAATATTCAGTTTTCTTGGTAGTCCCGCAGCATTGAAAGAAAAGTTCTTCTGTGTCAACTGCGTCACTGGTACAGCTGAAATGAAAATTTCTATACTACTAATTATCTATGTTGTAGCAAACAGAGTTTTGCGAGTTGCTTAGCAATGTTTTCATGGATATGACTTTGACATTATTTAGCATGAAATGCTGTAAGATCTCGGTGTGCGTATAGTCCAACAATTTTGTTAGTTCTAGGATGTTGTAACAGATACACACCAGGATGCAGTATGTTAACAATAATATAAGGTCCTTCATATAGCAGACGCCACTTACCATTGCGTCGTTTGAGTGCTACAGAATTATGATGAGTACAAAGTACAAGCATTCCTGCCTTGAATTTTTGTTTTCTTTTTATTACGTTTTTGTGATGTTTGTTTCGTATCTGTGCGTGATGTGTCAGTGTAGTCAATACTTCATTTATTTTCTGTTCAGGTGTGATTTCCTTGTCTGACAACTTAGGTAATGGTTCTATCCATTGATCGTTCTGTTTGCAATTGAACATGATCTCGTTAGGTGTGTAATTTGTATTGTAAATGTTTAAGGTATTGTGTATGTCTTGGAAAAGACTTAGGTAGGACATCCAATTAGTATGTTTTGATGACATATAAGTCCTCATGAATCGGTTTAGTACTCGGAAAAGTCTCTCAGTCGCGTTACATTGTGGACTAAACCTTGAAATAAATATACTTTTAATGTTATTGTCCCTCAAGAAATTTCTCCATTTGTACCCAGAGTAGTATGCTGCATTATCTGACAGAATTGCTTTAGATTTTTCCACGTGCGTCAGGTAATCACTTGAGAATCTTCGTATTATACCATTTGCAGTGGCGGATTTGAAAGCATTAAGTTTTACATGTTTAGAAAATATATCGTAAAAAGCTAAGATATATTTGACGCCTCCAGAGCTTGCTGGATGCGGTCCACTGATGTCAGTACACAGAATTTTCAGGGATTTACTCGGTATAATAGAATGTAAATCTGTTTTTGTGGATAAATTCTGAGGTTTTGATTTTTGACATATGACACATGTTTTCAGTTCCCTGTAAAATTTTCTTCTCATATTGCTAAAATAACAGTATGTGCTGAGCTTTGCCAAACACTTTTTCGTCCCATAATGACCCCAAACTAAGTGTGTGTGCCAAATCAAATTACGTTCAGACTCCTTGGGAATGCATACACACCAGTTAGTAGCATTTGGATGTCGGCAATAAAATAATACATCATTGTGTAACTTGTAATACTTAGTCAAAGGATGATTGTGTTTTTCTACCAGTAATGTTATTATCTTATACCAGTGAGGATCAGATTTTTGTAATTTAGCCATGTTTCTGCACATATCAATATAATATTGGTGATACTGCTTGTCTTGCATTAAGAGAATCCTGTAGTCATTTATATTTTCTAAGTCACTGTTGGTTTCATTCATACCTTGTGGAAGCCTAGACAAAGCGTCGGCAATGGTGTTGTCCTTACCTTTTATGTACTTAATTTCAAAAGAGTAGTTCTGAAGAATAACTGCCCATCGTGATAATCTAGGATGTACAAGTTTACAAGTTAACAAAAGTGTCAGGGCCTGGTGATTGGTATAAATTACTATATGTTTGCCAAATAAATAATAATTGAATTTCTTGAATGTCCAGACTATGGAAAGTGTTTCTAACTCAGTAGTGGAATATGTACGCTCACATTCACTTAGAGTACGACTTGCAAACCCAATAACTCTTGTCTATTGTGGAAACATATTTTGCATCTAGAAATTTCTGTAATTGCTCTTCTAAATTTTCGGGTTTTGTGTGAACCGGTAAAATTATTTCATTAATTGCTCGTGCGTCTAACACTAGCCTAATGCTACCATTTGGTTTTTTGACAACAAGTAGACGACTACAGTAAGGTGAGGTGGATGGTTCAATGACCTTCCAGTCTAACATTTGTTTTAGTTCTTGCCACACAGCAGGTCGTTGAGATAACGGTACGTTATATGTCTTGTGGTAGAAGATCTTGTGAGGCTTAACTTCAATCTTGTACACATACGTGTTGATAACACCTAATCGTTTGGTAAAAACTTGTAAATATTTGGATAACACTTCCTGTAGTTTCATACGTTCATGTACACTGAGAGCTGTAGCTTCATTTATCTTATGATCAACCAATGTTTTCAAGTCCATTAGCTCTGTGTCAGATGCGTGTGTTTGCATGTCTTGAATATCATTGTCAAGTACTAACTGAAGCTTGTACCCTGTACAGTGTTTGTCAAGCTTTAGAGTTCTCCTGTCCAAATCAATAATAATTACACTGCCTTTATCATTTGAAATACATTTACCTTTGGAGAAGTCTATAATGCAGTCCTTCTCGCTCATAATATCTAATCCTAATATGCAATTTGTCACAAGGTTTTGTACAACCAGGAATGGCCATTGCACGGTTCCATTACCTATTTTAATGTTTACAAAAACTTGCTTCTTAACCCTACATGACTTATTACCTAGAACAGTAGTTATTTTACAGTTTTGGGCGGGAAACTCAGGCACAGGCTCCAATTCACACACCTTTTTATAGAAATTAAAAGACAAAACGCTCACAGCTGCACCTGTATCTAAGATAATAGTAGTTGGAATCCCACCTACTACACCAGTAGTAGATGCTAAAACAATTTCATTTGTGTTTGAACGACATTGTGTACTGTCTTGCAAAAGTTCATCTGATATATTATCATTGTGATTGTATCTTATAAATAAAACAGGTAGTTTTTGTTTAGAATTATTAGGCATATCAATATATTGTTGTTCAATGGTGGTGTCAAATAACTGATTAACATGGAAGTCGCCCCCCAAGAATTCTTCAGCCACGACCCGGGGCATAGAAGTGACTGTTTCTAGTTTGTTGGATTAGCATTTGCATTAGGTACTGACACTGAGGTTGTGTATCAGGTGTCACTTCTATTATATTCACATTCGGATATTGCCTGTTGTGATCTCCAAACTTTTGCAGTTGTTGCTGTTGCGCATTATGACTTACCTGTCGGTCGTAAGGTATGCTCCAATTTTGTCCTGTTGGATGCTGTGGTATAGCAGTGTTTGAATGAAAGTACTGATCGCTACGAGTCCAGCCTTGATGCTGTCTTGGCTCGTAGTTATTATTATTTTTATTTCTGTTTGTGTTTTTGTTGTTACATTTGTATCCGTTGTTACCGTTGTTGTTGTTATTACCGCGGTGCCTTTTGTATGGATTGCCGCATGAAATGTTATTACTGTTGTAACTGTTGTTTGTATTGGAATACGCGTGTGATTTTGATTTCCGTATTGAGACGGCATGTGAGTTTGCTGTCTTTGCTGTACCGCGTATCCAACTGTGGGCGCGCCAGAATTGAGTTGGCAAGCCTGCATGTTTTGCATACCACTAGTATAAACATTGTGGCTGCTGTTTTGCCGCGCGAAGCGCTGATCTTCTAGTAACATGTCAACCTAATCTAAAGATGTTGAAAAATAGTCTGGATCGTCATCCGGAATATGTAAGAGTTTTTCTTTAATGTTGAAAGGCAATTTGGCCTTCAACGCACGGAGTATATCACGTGTTGCGACTGGTTCGTCCAAAAAATGCCCCATGTTCAAGTATTTTTCAAAATATTTGCGTAAGTTACCATTTTTACTGTTAAAAGTTTCAGGTTCTAAAATTTGCGACCAGAATTTGTTCAGAAAGGCACGTTCAAACTCACTGTACGTGGTACACACGTCAGCTTGACTGTATGCCCAGACAGCTGCATCGCCTTGGATGTAACCGACAATATATGAAATCTTTTTCCGGTCACTCCAAGTGCGTGGAAATGCGTTACTAAAAGGTTTTACAAAAATTACCGGATGAATAGTTCGTTTTTCTGGGATAAAAGTCTGAAATTGCCTGTGTTTTATTAAGCTTTCTTCTTCCTTTGCATTATGATATGGATTGGTTCCACTGTAATTACTGTAATGTTCAGATGGCGAGTAATTACGATAATGTTGCTGTGGTTTACCATGATAATAGCTTGTGTTTGTGTTTGCACGTCGTGGTATGTGCTGTCGTGGTGTGTTTTGTTCTTGTGTGTTTGTCGTGTGTGGTATGTGTGCGTCATACTCGTATGTATATTGGTTTCTGAACTGTACATTTTGACTGATATTTTCGCTACCTTCAGACTGTGGTTGATCGGTGAATTGTCTCATGGGTGAAGTGACAGATTTTACTGCGTCACTAATCAGCTGTTTGTTATTAGTGATGTATTCCGCTACGGAGTCGTGCACAATTGTTGGTAAATTTTCACGTATGCATCTATCAAAATGTTTGTCTTTGTTCTCTACCCAATCATGAAATTCTTTATTAATATTTTGAAAATGAGCTGTGGCATCAGATTGTAAGATGTCAGTCAGGTGTTGTTCAACATCGTCAAATTTATTCTGCACGTCAGTAATTCGTTTTTCAAGGTTGTCGTGTACTGAAGGATATGTTTGAATTTGTTCAGTAAGAGCTTCACACGTGACATTAAGGTTTTTTACTTGTGTCTGTAAAAGTGCTACGTCATTTGTAGTCTTTTCTTGTATCGTATTAAGCTTGGAAAATTTCGTACTGAGTTCAGCCATCTGTTTGGTCAGTGCGGCGTCTATAAGTTCCACACGTTTACATTAAGTGTCATTACCTGTCTTGATTGCTATGAGATCAGATTTAATTTCGTCATTTTGTGTCTTTAACTGTTCATTTTGTGTCTTTAAGTGTTCATTTTGTGCCTTTAAGGTTGCCAAATTTTCTGCGTTTTGTTTCATTAGCATTTGTAACAAGTTGGTAATGTTTGCTGTTTGCAAGGTATCTGCCCCCGCCGCGTCATTAGACGTGACGTCATGTGTTAACATGGGCTCTGACCGAGACTTTTTGTGGTGGATGGCCTATTGTCAAAATTTCCGTTAACACGTGCGTCAATATTTGATGAATCGTCACTACCGGTTGCTGTCGTAAAGTCATTTTCAAACATTTGTCTCTCGTCCGAGTCGGATTGCGTCTAAATAGTATGTCTTTGCTGTTCCATCTTTGCGTATTGTTTTCTAGTTATGACCATGCCACACGTAAGATACGCTTCGAGAAAATAAAGTTTGACACTGGTTTTAAAATAAAATGCAGTTGAACATGAATCGCTCGTAGCAACAATGGCTATTTGTTAATTTAAAAACATAACTGAATATGGGATTATTGTTAATGGCTGCTGGCTATGTTACAACGTATCGTACAGAAGTCGGCCATATTGTACTCTCGTGTATAGGTATTGTTGCAGAAGTTATTGTTTAAGGAAAAGCACTGAGAATGAAATTTATCACTGAAAATTGCTAGGCGCGAAAGAAATACTACAGAATCTACTGAAGAGCTAATACACTGAATTATGCGTCTGGTCAAGCCTGCCAATGTAAAGATGCTGCGTCTTACCTTATTTTGCTGGAAGCTTCGTTGCGTCTTCCGGCAAAATTTTAGATTTGGAAAATATCTTCAGATTTTTGTTGTTTCTCATATATTAAAGTCCAGATCCAGAAAGTTGATTTTTCACACGAAACAAAGAGAACAATGTAACAAATGACAAAATAACAAGTCCGACACGCAGTCGCCAACATAAAATAAATAAATAAAAAAATAAAATAAAATATTAATTATGTATTATGTATTATAGTGATTGGTTGTAATTAATATTTGCTTATGTGGAACGTGGACGTTTAATTATTTGGTATCAGACGCTTGACAATGATTTTTTCGTAAATGCAATGTTATTCGTAGTTGACCGTGAAATAAGACTCAAATAATCGGACTTCGTATTTAAATCGTTTCCAAAGACTGCTGCGGTAGGTGCAGACTCAAAATCTAAATCTCAATATTAGAATAATATTGCCAGCCATGTCAATACGTCGTACAGAGGTGACTGTCTACTAAACATAAAAAAGTTTACACAGTTAGTTAAATCAGATACATTCAACGAATAAGCCTACAGTTAAATAATTTATCTTACTTTCATAAATATAGAATCTTTACAGAGTCGAGTGCCTAGTGAGATTGCAACTCGCAGTGTTCTTATATAACATCAAATATGGCGGTGTGCCAGTTAATAAAATATACTTGCTTCCAGCCTCAGCTATTCTATAAGACCTCCTCCTTCTTAATGAAACATAAGAGTGTCATAATTGTATTTTGTTTTATCAGCGGCATAGCGCTGTAGTTCTGTGCCATATTCTTTATTTATTTGTCAGAGATTAATTATTTAATTAAGATTTCGCGTTTCCGAGGAAACCCACGCACGGCATGCAAATATGCCTTTATAATCAGTCCCCTAGAACTTAGAACTACTGAAACCTAACTAACCTAAGGACGTCACACACATCCATGCCCGAGGAGGGATTCGAACCTGCGACCGTAGCGGTCGCGCGGTTCGAGACTGAAGCGCCTAGAACCGCTCAGCCACACCGGCCGGCAAAGACGGCCAACACAAGGAACTGCAAATCAAAATGATGAATAATAGTGATCATATTTATAATCTTCATTCTTAAAGATTTTTTTTTGTTGTTTTTTCGAATGTGACGTCGTGCAGACGTGGCGCATTCGAAATGGATTATTTTTTGTAAGACATGTTGTAGGCGGTTGCTGAGTCTTTGTGGTGGACGTTTAGGTTTGTGATTCGGTTTATAGTAAAGGTGCAGTTGAATTAGAACGAGTCTTTAGTAGTTACTGGTTATTTAGTTTGCAGTTTGGTACTCTAGAGTGAAAGTCGTGTGTTTGTGTGGAGTTTTGCCTTGGAGTTGTGTTTAAATAATTTGTGTTTGTGTGTGTGTTTGTGTGTGTGTGTGTGTGTGTGTGTGTGTGTGTGTGCGTGTGTATTTTTGGACACTTTTATTAAATTTTTTTGGAAGGTGACCATTAACGGCCGTCAAGTAATGTAGAAAATGTGTGACAATCAACTGCTTTTATTTTAAATCCACATATCTCGACTGGTTTCAGTCACTGCCAATCTTCACGGTTAAGGGTTAAAATGATTTAAGCCATAGTAACATTTTTCGCAACTTCAATAATAGTTAGAATGTGTCAGAAATATCAAAAAACGACACAGGAGTTTCAGAAGCAAACATACTAATACCAAGTAAATACAGAGCAGTACTGGACTATGGTTGGTAACAACCTTTTTGTGATTTTTTTTAGTGTGAGATCGTAGTTTGTTTATGGGAAGGACATTACTTTGAAATGAGGTTCTTAGATTTGTGTTTGGTTAGTTTTATTTGAGGGGAGTGGGGTGGGGGGAGGGGGCAGATGGAAGTTATGGAACCGATGTCTTCATTAGCGCTGTATAGATATAGTGAATTTCGTTATTCTTGTTAGCTTTATTTGTGGGCGATTGTCCACATCACTGTCTTCGTTCCAGCTATGTATGTCAGGTGAAATTTCCAATACTGATCATAATGGATTTCCTTCTTTGGCGTGGGATTGGGAAAGGTGGGGAGGGGTGGTATAACTGTCTTCGTTTGAGCTACATAGGTCTACAAATACATTCTATTTGAGTTGTGTGTTTCTTATACTTTTTGATTGGGTTTAATCTAGAAGAATTCTTGAGAGTTATTTTTCGCTTATGTGACTATCTTGGAGTGATGTTAGTCTTATTGTAGTATTTTTAGTTTGCCCCGCCCAGAACTCCCTAATTCCCGTGGTTGTCCCATTAGTTTCTTTCATTAAGTCACTAAACTATTTCGCATCTTTCTTATGTTCGTTTGCGACCATAATGGTCTATCTTGTGATAGTAATCTTGAAGTATGTCAGAGGCTTGCTATTAAATCTGTGGTTGTCATAATAAATAAAGTACGCTTTATATCTCAGATATAACGTCACAGGTAAAAGTAGGCGTGTGGAATCTGGACGTGCGGTAATCCCAAATGTTGTTCTTGTTACCGCGTTCCCTCAATTTCAACGACTCTTGGCCGTATGTATTGGCATCAATTTTTGGCTTTCTGCATTGGTATCACTTTCTGCTCTTTGTACTGGTGACTAGTTTTTCAGATGAGTCATATACGTCGACTGATGTTTCAGGAAAAGTTAAGAATAGGGCCAGTGCCGTACTTAGGTATTTCGTGCAGGAATGTTGCCAGTGCTTGCCGTGATGTACTATTGGAGCAAAAGTAGGCGTTTCAGCTGTTCATGTTACACAGCCAATGAGAGGCCAGCAGGCAGACAACGGGTTTTCGAAGTAATACTTTGGTAGAAAGGGCGAAACATTGACGTAAACGTGGATTATAGGTTTATTTGCTCCTTATTTGAGTCGTAGCTATTTAAACTGTGCTAGTATCTTCAAACCAAGGACAGCGTCACAACTTATGATATACAAGAAAATGTAGTGAAATATTTCTGTGCTTCCTATTGCTAAGCAATCGATCCGTGTGAGCACACTCAGTAAGTGGATCAATGTTTTTTAATTAAGTCATGGGAGGAACTGTGTAGATCAATGTTTTTTATTGTTTTCTTTTTCTCTTTTGGATCATGGAATGAAGTATTTTGATCAATGTTTTTTAATCAGAATATGGGAAAACGTACGTGGGTTTGTGTTAATATATCTAACGTGCAACTACCTTGTGATTAACATTGATCTACTTATTCACTGAGCTTGGGCAGATCGATTGCATATTCATTTCCCCACATCATTTGATATTTTCAGTTTTCCGTGAGACGTGCACCAACTCATTACTTTCGGGGAAATGGAAAGAAAAAGTAAAAATGAGGCCCCTGATACAGACGTTTCTTCTCTGACACTACTACAGTACTCAAAGTGAAAGGTAAAGTATTAGAAATCACAGGGGAAAGGGTACGTAATAAGAAGCGACGTCCGAGCTATAAGCGGTAATGGTCATGCATGCTCTGTGAATAGTGTAATAGGTCTCACGGCTGAAATATGCGTTCGTAGCACAAATGCTTCGTTTACTTGTTTGTAGTTGCATCACTATGCCAACCAATTACTGTTCGCACGATGGAGTACAATGTAATGCAGCATCAGTTAGATTACACTAAGAGGGCTTTAACTTATGTTTCCTAGTTGCAAATGCTACTTTTATAACCAGTTGCTTAGTGTGTCAACGTACACTCTATTTCGCACCCACCTAGTTTTGCAGGAACGAGTATGGGGTCATTAATGAAAACAAACTAACCGAGTGCCGATAACAATGTATACTGACGATGTCAAATGTTGATTATGGTGTAGTTTCTGCGTAGTTTATGGTTATATTACATGTGGTGCACTCAGTTAATCAGTAACCGTCGGGATGACAGGCACTAACTTGTTATCCTCAGATGCAGAGATATTTTAGTCACATTACTCTTTTATTAGTTCGAAAGAATTTGCTGATGAACCTACTTAGGAAATTTTGAAAGGCAAGTTCTGTGGGTTCTAAATGCTTGTATTGGTGCACCAATATTACAATAGCTTTTTTTAAAAAAAAATATTGCTCAAATGAATCTCTTAATAAAGGAAAGATGTAGGAATCATTCGGACCTAACGTCCATCGAAGAAGAGGTAATAACAAACGGAGCTCGTATTGTGGAGAAAATCGTACGAGACAAAAGAGGGAACTATCCTAGCGATTTTCTTAATCTGCCTAAAGAAACCACCGAAACCATAGATGTTGATGGACGAATTATTGACTTGAACCACTGTAAATTCAAATGCGAGGCCCCTGTGTTACCATAATGCCACCTCACTAGAACTAAAATAAATAAGGAGATTATATTATCGCATTAAGTCGAAGTTTTATTGAATTAGCAACTTAGGTTTCAGATGGTATTGACCACGGTATCGTGGTCGAATAGTTTAGCAGCCAGACGGCCTTCTCCACGCGCCGAGCTGACGACGGCGCCCCCACCAGGCAGCATGAGATTTGGTGTGGAGTGTTGAGCCTCCGTGGGTTGGCGGGGAGGCCACTGGAGCGACTCTTCTCCAGGCGCCGAGTTGACGGCGGCGTCCCCAACAGGCAGCATAAGATTTGGTGACTATGAAGACTGCGTGGTGTATTCAGCCTCTGTAGGTTGGCGGAAAGGCCACTGGAGTGACCTGTAGACAAATTTAAATTTCAGAATTAAAAACGTGATCTCATTATGGTGGGTTGATATATGTAAAGAAAACTGCAAAATTACTGTAGGACCCAAGGCTAATTAATATAGGGTCGATTTCTGTATCGATATTGTTGACACTTTAAAATAGATACAAAATGTAGTTACTAGTTTATAACTATTGGCACAAGTGTAGTAAAGAGCGCAATGACAACATATTTTATAAACTGTTTTGCGTCCCAGATACGGGTATAGTGATGGGATGTTTCTGTCTCCCCTACTCAACAGATCAAGATTGCTAAGTTTTATAAATAAGAATTTAAATGTGAGAACTACCAGCAATGACTGTTTGCCTCCGTCCTGTTCCCTGAGTACCGTTCCTTCTGATCATTGTATCATGATGGCAGGTGGCTGGCACAAGTATGAGAATATTTCTACCTTTATACTGATCATTAGACTGAACTAAGTTCTACGCATAAAGCAACCAAGGCAACTTAGACTGTTGGTATATGCACTTATGCCAGAAAAGTAGTTCCTTAAAACAAGTTCCCAATATGTTTAATTCAAATTCCGAGGGTGTCATGGATAATGATATGGCAGAAAAGTAAACCTTGGTGCAGTGTAATAGAGCAGAACCAAAAGACCAGCGTACGATGATCAACGTAAACTACACTGAAAACTTGATAACTCTTTCATAGACGGGAGGAGATAAGAATTTTTTCCGAAACTTCCTCCAAACTGTGAAATGGTAGGCAATCATATTGTATCGCTCATTCTTAAGATTACGTAGAACCTGCCAATAGCAGGGCGAAATAATACACTGTCGAAAAAGGATGCGTATACGCTCACAATTCAAAACAGTTATAGAAGAACAATATTGCAAGCATCGTGCTAACCACCCACAGCTCAGTACAACAGAATTTACGGTTCAACCATAGAATTTTGCATCTTGTAGGTTTGTCTCTGGACCTAAGCTAACAGCATTTCAGTGATATTAAAACGTACAATTGTAGAGTCGGAAAAATAACACAAACGCAGGTTACCGTTCTGAAGGGAGTTACGATGTGGCCATGAAACCAGAAATACACTTAGAAACTAAAACCTACAGATCGAAGTTTCACTCACCGTAGCAGTGTGGCTTTCCTCTTCTCACTGCAGACGTCTCTGCAGCAGATCCTCAAAAAACGCGTCAAGAGTAAACTGACGCACCTGTTGGAGAAGAACTTATTACTTTTCTGATATCCAACATGTAGGGTAGTATAGAGCGTGTGCTAGATTCTAACATGGCCGCTTTTTACGAAGTGCTAAATTAATCAATAATTTTGCTAGATACATTTATTGATAATATTTTTACAGTGATCGACTTTAATATTCAAGTAACATCACTACTCAGTCCATGTCTGACCAACTAATAATACTAAACAAATACTAATGTCCCATGATGTACAAGTTTTTTTTTGTTTGGGCGATTGGTTATTGAAGTCCTTCTGGGAGTTATGCTGAGTTGTTGTTCCTGTTGTATGCAGAATATTTCAACGACCAACCGAGCCGTGTACTTCAGCTCGTATGACATTCCCTGACTAGATGGAGTCTAGGGATTGAGTGCATATAACGGCAAAGATCGGGGCACTCCAGTCACGGTCATAGAAGCACTTTGCACAAATCCAAACAACTCGGTAAAACACCCGTAGCAGGGCACGAACTACTATCACGTTCGCAAGAGAGTATAGATCTGAACATGAAACGAATAGTGGACGTTGAAACCTAATGCCATTATTCCCTATACTGAACTAATTTACACTCACCGGAGCAACAAGGATTTCTTCTTCTTCCTGCAGCCGCTTCTGCAGTAGTTCCATAAAAAACTCGTCAAGTGTAAATTGACGGTCCTGTTGGAAAAGACATTTTTAGTTTTATGATGTCCAACGTGTGTAATAATACAGAGTATATGCTATTTGCTAATATGTCCTAGTGTAACAAAGTGTTATATTTATCGCGAATTACGCAACCTTCCGTTATTGGTTTTTTGGTTGGTTTGGACAGTAAAGAGACTAAACTACATGGTCATCAGTCCCCATTTCCTTACTCAAAAGCGTCTCGGATTAAAACTATTCCACATAAGAATCTGCGAAAGTAAGAAAGTCGTAAAAATAACTGGGAACATAACTGGGAGAAAACGGAAGAAGCAAGCTAAAAGGGTAAAACGTCCACTACATGAAACAAAAGCCGCAGAAAGTATTAAAAAATACAGCAGATGGCGTAGGCTGGCTGATCGCAAGAATAAAAAAGGATGAGCCAGCCACTGTGTAACACACTAAAATCTCCAGCCTAAAACAACAAGGCTAGAGAAACACAGATAGGGAAGAGACGAATATCAAAGCGAAAAAACAGCAAAGAAAGAGCGGGAAAGAGTTAAAATGGAGGGAGGATGAGGCCCTGGAAGAGAAGGGCACAGGCACATCCTTACGTTGATGCGTACAGTGATTCACTTTAATATCCAAGTAACGTCACTCTCCCCCTATTTCAACAAATAGTAATTCTAACACATAACTAATATCCCGTGATATCTAGGGTTTTCTAGGTGCGATTAATTAATGATATGCTTCCGGGAATTCTGCTGTGTTTTTATCCCTATTTTGTGCACAATATTTCAACGGCTGATGGAGCCGTCTTCTTCATGTCGTGTGGCGTTTCCGGACTGGTTGGAGTGCAGGCAGTGAGTGCACGTAACAGCAAAACTCGCTGTACCCTAAGAAGACGCTTGGGATGATCATCGAGGAATTGTGCACAAAATACAAACAACTCTGTAAAGTGCCCAGGAGCAGAGCATTAACTAGTACCACGTTCGTGAGTGAGTGATCATGTGAACAGGAAACGAAAAATACACTTTGAAACCAACCGCTATTATTCCATATACAGATCTAATTTACACTCACCGGAGCAGCACGGATTTCTTTTTCTTCCTGCAGCCGTTTCTGCAGCAGCTCGCCAAAGAACACGTCAAATGTAAACTGACGCGCCTGTTGGAAAAGAACTTATTAGTTTTATCATAAAAAACACTTTTATAATTCAGATTTAGCGATACTTCTTAATATGTACAGGTGTTACGAAGTGTAACACTTATTAAGAATGTTTGGGCCTTAAGATAGCGATAGTGAGTACACATTGTTTGGCTGTAATAGCTACCATTATGCTATGGGCGAACTGTTAAGCTGGAACGACTGAGGGCTTCAGAGGAATTATTCAAGGTACAGCGTCGCCATGACCTTTTTATTCTCTGTTCTGGTGTGTTCTTTCTCTGGAAAGAAATGTGAGTGGGACTGTGACAATTTTTACTTATAGTTCCAGTTTCTCTATTCTCTGACTCCTTCTAAAACAACATTAGGCATCGAAGTCTGAAATTCAAGAAGACATTTCCTTTGGTCATCAGGTATTAATCCCAGTTAGCAGGTTACTCGTAGAGCAACCAGATGGTTTGCAACGTTGTCTTCAGCCAGTCACTTGTCTCGGGCGCATATTATGTTAAGCTCTGCTCTTACAAGAAATTTCAGCATAATTTTCTACAATTTACTAGCGTCTTTTCCATTCTCAAGCACCTCCATATCAGCATCATAGTCCAGGCATTCTTAACTAATACCAGACACAACTTCCCGGTTAGTCAGTGTTAATTTTAGTGGCCGTCAGTAGAGTTGTTGCAACCATTTAATCGGCTTTCGGCTACACTATCAACTTCGTCTTATCTGTTGCCAGAAGAAGGGATATAATATGCTAGTAACATGGAGGAGACAAGCAGGAAGCTGCAGGATGTGGGGAAAAGAGCAAGCATATCATGCAGCCAAGGAGGCCTGTGAGCAACCAACCCATCGAGACAACGTGCCATTACCCTGCAGGTGAGAAATACATACGACTGTTGGAATAGGTGAGACTGGCCAATCATCAGACCAAGTCCGATCTTATATATATATCACTTTCACACACTAAAGTTACCCTGACTCCTATCCGAATAGGCTACATTTCTAACAAATGTCTTCATAGTCTGTTGAGAAGACCGTTAAAACCCTAACGGTTGTGGCGTAAATGTTCTTATACACCATATTTTCTGTGCACGTTATCATTTGTTCAAAAGGTTAAAGTGAATTTATGAGAAGACCAGCCATTTATTTTACTTGAAGTAGAGATCAGGTAAATTTTAAAAATTTTGTGTATCTCTGGAGACGAGGTTGAAGGCTTTGGTGTGTTGCTGAGTGATTAGCAAATTTCATTTCCCTCCAGTGATGAAGAAATCCATCCATTCGCCAGTGACGTTCATCTGTGGCTGTATTTTAGATACGGTCACGAAAACTGACAATGATCCCTCCATATCTGCAGCCAGTGAAGCTTATCTGTGACGTGGCGGTCGGTCAGAACCGATGTTTCTTCAGAGGCTCGTTCCGAAATAATAAGTTTCTTAGTTGGTACTTTAGGTCATTCTATTAAACTAGTGAAAGGCAAACCACTTTTATTACCAGGTATCGAAATGGTGTAAAATATAATTTTTGTAATTATGTGCGTATGTGTGTGTGTGTGTGTGTGTGTGTGTGTGTGTGTGTGTGTGCGCGCGCGCGCGCGCGCGCGTGCGTGCGTGCGTGTGTAAGTAAGGTTTTTAGACATTTTTTACATTTTAATTGTTTGTAGAATTTTTACTGTTTTAGCACATTGAACCTCACTCTTCCCATAAACGTGCTGCTTTCTTGCACGGAAACCAACACACAATCGTCATAGTCAATACTGTAGTAGAGGTTCCTGTCTTAGATGTATTATCTATGAATTGTCACATGGGATGTTTATAGCGAACGGCAGATTCATTTACAGTAAATCGTGACAGTCTGTAATACCTGCTGACCACCCTATCGAAAATGCAGTACCTCTAAAACTTTAGTGCTTTGCTTCTTGTGATATCAGTAATGCAATCTGACGTGGCTCATCTCAAAGATACCTCGAGCAGCGACCAAGGTCTTGTCCAGTCGCAGACCATCGTCTTTCTCCCCTCCCACACACCGGGAGAAAAACGCCTTGATTCGTCGGAACATTGCTGCAACGATAACGGGCAGCACGTTAGATACGACCATACCGTGTCCACGAGTAAATCTTAATGTGATGTCTCACTAATGTATCGCAAGGAAACACTTGAGACCATGATGTCATGTCTTTAAATTTAACTTCTGTAATAATAAGAGCTGTCAGTGTTACAAAGTTGTGTAACATCCAGATCGATTAAATATCATTAATTTACTTGAAAAATATTACCCAATTCCCTTTTACTAATTCCTAATAGATGGAATAAAATAACACTAGTTCTTCGATGACAGCCAAAGGTGTGTTCATTACGAGGTACACTTATTCTGCAATGAATCATTTTGTTTAGATAGCAGTTATTTAAAGCTATCACTATTAAACAGACAGACATTAGCAAGACAGTGCATCGCTACACTAGTTTCAGATATACACCAAGTGTAGTTATTTAAACTTCGAATTTGGACAGACATTACGCCACGATCTGGTTACTACTATCCGTTCGTTCAATATGCACCGTGAGGCAGGATCGGTAATTTAATTAGTGTGTACTTAAGGGAACATCTTGTTCATGATATGAAGTTACTGGTTAATAATCTGTGCAACAGTGTGGTGGTTTAAAATCCAAATCTCTCCGCAGTGTCTGTGGAGATTACGATTTTTACAAATACCCGTTGTCTGTGTCAGTGTATTCTCACCAGGCTGCGCCATTCCTTTTTTGTGACAAAGTCATCAACAACCTAAGTTCAACACTAAACCTAGAATCACTCTTCAGCGCCATGAGAACTATTCAACAACATGTACGACGTAACAACCATGTTCACGATTGAAATTTAACCAGCGCGATTTGAATGAAGAAAACGCCAGTACAACTTATAAACTCCCAACGGAACTAACATTTAACGATGTTCAAAGGTATTAAGTTAATTTCTTTGAGTAACAGAAACAGAAAATACTTTTGATACGGTGCCATGTCAACTCATTATGACTGCACGCAGCTGGAACTTGTTTACAAAAATGGCTCTAACCACTATGGGACTTAACTTCTGAGGTCATCAGTCCCCTAGAACTTAGAACTACTTAAACCTAACCAACCTAAGGGCGTCATACACATCCATGCCCGAGGCAGGATTCGAACCTGCGACCGTAGCGATAGCGTGGTTCCAGACTGTAGCGCCTAGAACTTGTTTACCTATTGCCTTCTTCTTCACAGGAGGTAGAATATAACAGAATTGGTAACAGAGATAGGAGATGCCGCTCTCGTTGTGAAACTAAATATATGTTAAAGAATAGACGATTACAGTAACT
Organism: Schistocerca piceifrons; assembly: GCF_021461385.2. NCBI lineage: Eukaryota > Metazoa > Arthropoda > Insecta > Orthoptera > Acrididae > Schistocerca > Schistocerca piceifrons. The sequence continues at coordinate 172,613,823 of NC_060144.1, forward strand.
AAAATTGTGAAAACCTCCTCAAAGAGATCTGTTCCTATAAGTCACTCTCTTTCGTAACCTTTGTAGCTGCATGACGTATTGAAACAATGTACTGGAATGTGAATGGAACTTTTTTTTCATTTTACATACCGCGAAATCATATCACACTACGTCGTAACGTTTCAGTGTTCCAGTACTTCGCCGCTACACATTCACTCATTTATAAGCTTATTCGATATTGACATCTGATTCTATACGGTAAGTAAACAGAAGACACTTAAGTCAGTAGTTTATACCACTCCTGGATACATTGCACCTCTCTTCTGAAGCTGGGCGTTCACTTCGTTCAAATCTTCTAGAAGTCCTCAAGAACTCGAAAAACAAAATGTAACACTACAATACATGAATTAATACTGGAGACTCTTTAATTCAGTAACTCACTCGATGAATTCGTATATTTATTCCAAGTGCTCGGGTGAATACGCAAGTAATTGCTAGGCAACGGTCCTCTACAGTTAAGGTAACATAGCATCGGAGTTAGCATATCCTGTGAACAACATTAAACAGCAACGCCAGTAGCTGCAGAGCTCTACACTGGACTATCAGACCAATTGTGTGATTGGATTGAGGAGTTCCTAGATAACAGGACGCAGCATGCCATTCTCAATGGAGAGAAGTCTTCCGAAGTAAGAGTGATTTCAGGTGTGCCGCAGGGCAGTGTCATAGGACCGTTGCTATTCACAATATACATAAATGACCTTGTGGATGACATCGGAAGTTCACTGAGGCTTTTTGCGGATGATGCTGTGGTGTATCGAGAGGTTGTAACAATGGAAAATTGTACTGAAATGCAGGAGGATCTGCAGCGAATTGACGCATGGTGCAGGGAATGGCAATTGAATCTCAATGTAGACAAGTGTAATGTGCTGCAAATACACAGAAAGATAGACCCATTATCATTTAGCTACAAAATAGCAGGTCAGCAACTGGAAGCAGTTAATACCATAAATTATCTGGGAGTACGCATTAGGAGTGATTTAAAATGGAATGATCATACAATGTTGATCGTCGGTAAAGCAGATGCCAGACTGAGATTCATTGGAAGAATCCTAAGGAAATGCAATCCGAAAACAAAGGAAGTAGGTTACAGTACGCTTGTTCGCCCACTGCTTGAATACTGCTCAGCAGTGTGGGATCCGTACCAGATAGGGTTGATAGAAGATATAGAGAAGATCCAACGGAGAGCAGCGCGCTTCGTTACAGGATCATTTAGTAATCGCGAAAGCGTCACGGAGATGATAGATAAACTCCAGTGGAAGACTCTGCAGGAGAGACGCTCAGTAGCTCGGTACGGGCTTTTGTCAAAGTTTCGAGAACATACCTTCACCGAAGAGTCAAGCAGTATATTGCTCCCTCCTACGTATATCTCGCGAAGAGACCATGAGGATAAAATCAGAGAGATTAGAGCCCACACAGAGGCATACCGACAATCCTTCTTTCCACGAACAATACGAGACTGGAATAGAAGGGAGAACCGATAGAGGTATTCAAGGTACCCTCCGCCACACACCGTCAGGTGGCTTGCGGAGTATGGATGTAGATGTAGATAGCAACGTCGATAGGAATGGGTAAACGAGCAGTGGTGAAAATTTTTTAGTAAGTCATTGTATGCACCATAAAATAATCGTATTTTGCGACTGAGAGGTATCCAGCAGCATGTAATGAAAAAAACCTGAATAGCTAATCAACCCCCAATGGATTTAACAGCTAGCTACATTCCAAGATATTAATTCAATTTGCTGAAGCAACAGGAGACGAAAACTCTTTTGTTACAGAGCAAGCTCGACTAAATGTTACTCTATACAGCTGCCATCAGTTTCCAAAGCGTCTTCTTCTTCACAGACGGAAGAAAGTTCCAGCGGCACTTCTGTGCAATGATCACAGCGAACATGTATGTACAACTGAGAAGCAAGGAGGTTGGTGACACTTATCATTGTGAAACTAAGTGATTAATCTGTGCAGCTATGACAAACGTAAGTGAACTTCGTCAGAAACTTAGTAATGTGGTTCGTCTCTACAAGTCAGGCACCTAACTTATGAACCTGTATGAAAAATTAAGACAAAGTGATCATTCTCATGTTACAATGCACTAATTACGTGTTCCGAAATCATAACACGGTCCGTCGTAAAACTTCAACTTGCCATTACTTCTCCACTAAATTCAAGGTCATTTAAATGCTTGTACGATATTTTAACTAAAGATGGCTTTGAATGGTAAATCGATAGGTTACATTTAAGTGAATGGCTCGTACCTCTTACGGGTACAATGCACCTCGCCTCTGAAGCTGGGCGTTAGCTTACTTCAAAGCTTCTAAATCTTCCCAAGAACTTTAAAATGTTTCGATAGTTGTTCTCGAAACACAAAATTCACTCTAAATCACTTCAATCAAAGCTGAAGCTTCTTCCACTCAGTAACTCACACACCGAATTCCGATAGGCACTTCTAGTACTCGAGAGAATACGGAACTAATTGCTAGGCAACGGACCTCGACGGTTTAGGTGACATAGCATTGTTGTTAGCATACCCTGTGATCAACATTAAATAGCAATCCCACTAGTAGCAATACAAACAGATACAGAGCACATTATCTTATGGGAACGTCGATATCAATAGGTAAACAGGCACTGCAGTAAAATTTTTAGTAATTTAAGTATATGTCAGACGAAATACTCATGCCTTGCTTTTGAAAGATATACAGCAGTGTCTAAAGGATGAAAAAGCCCGAATAACTAATAAATCCACAAAGAATTTAACAATTAAAAATACTCCAAGCTCTTAATTCAATTTCTTTAACTAATATGAGAGATATACTCCTTTGTTACGGTGGAAGGTCAACTCAGTATGACACAAAACAGTTGGCATTAGTTTCCAAAATGTGTTCGTTTTCACAGACGGAAGAAAATTCCAGCAGCATGACCCTCGTATGACTACAGACACTATGTATGTGTAGTCGACAATCGAGAAAGATCGCTAACATCGTTGTCGTTGTGAATCTCAGCAACTGAAAGGAATACAGCATGCTACAATTCTATTCGTCTGCTCCGCCCCACGACGTCATATTTGCAGAAGAGTGGATAGCTTACGCGAGATACTACGACAACCACAGATAACATTTAATAAGAGCCCGATGACATTCTACAAGACGGCAACAGCAATACAGACGCATTCTTCAAGACGGCGACCACAATATAGACCATTACAATCAAAAACAAAGATAAAACGTTTTGTGTAGGTGGTGCTGCACAGCTTTAATTAACGTTAAGAACTGCCATATGCAGCACACAGCTGTAACGGCCCATTTTATTACAGACGATCGATTTCGGTCTAGAACCAGAAAAACATCGGGTCCAAAAACCATCTCTTCTATGCCTTTGTTTAATTGGAACAGTAGTTGTCAGATGAACGAAGCACCATCATTGGTATTATCTATATATATCCAATATTGGGAAAAACTTTTTCTAGATTAAATGGACATAAAGTTATGAATGTACAGCTAGTATCAATAACGGAACAATGTACATGTGAGAACTGCGATTCCATTTACTCAGACAGTTAGCTGAGACGGTTTTTGGACACGATGATGGTTTGGTCCTAGACCGAAGTAGATCGTTTCTGTTAAAATACACCGTTGTGTATTGTATAACGCACTTCTTAACAAACAAAAAACCAGGTGAATTATTTGAATCACAATATGAAATGAAATTATCGGGACAACCGCAGGAATGGGAGAGTTGTGGATGGTGACATACGAAAAAGATTACTAAACATAACAACATTTAAGAACTTGTCTAGAATAAACCGAACGAAAATTGGATTCGAATAATTCGCTTGACCAATACAGATGAAATGAACACAGTGGTACTAGACACCTCCACAAAACAACATAACTGGAAAATGGCACACACACACATTCTTCCGGAATGATGCAAACGAAAACATAAAAAAACAAGTCTAATCGCAGCGTATGCAGTACCTACATAGCTATAACAGCGATAACAGATCCCCTACAAATTTCTCTAACATAAACAGAAAAAAGCTGCAAAATTGGCAGTTCTGGAATCGAATTCTTCACTTGACCTGTAGCTCAAAGGAAGACAGCGATCAGCTCCACAAAATGACTTAATCGAAAAATATCGCAAAGGAACTTTTCTGTCATAAACCTAAAATTATAAAAAATAACACACAAATGGTATCGCGGTATATACAAAACCCCTCCCCACACGATCGCACACACACACACACACACACACACACACACACACACGCGCGCACACACACACACACACACACACACACACACACACAAGAATCTCATTATGCAAGGATGACGCACATGAATTTCTCCATAATAAAGCGAACAAAAGAAACAAAAAGACATACACAAGGACAGTTGGTATCATATTTCGTGAGAACTCTGTTCCTAAAGCGAGAACAGAGATACAAAGCATCACCCACATAAGATCAACTTAATCGAAAATTTATATACACAAATTTCTTTAGAATAAACCGTTAGAAAGGAAGTACAATAAACTAGAATCACACTACAAACGGAAATAAATAGCTCAAAAACAGAAAACAAATAATTCACCAAAAATACCCAAACCTCGATCCTTATTCAGCTAAACGAATAATACGCACCACAAAAAAAAATTATGCAGTGCGAGAGTGAGCGACCGGTAAAAACTAATTGAGCCTCTTAGGAACAGTGGATTTCATAAGCGCAGTGTCTCAAAGAGTCACAATCGAAAAACGGCCAAGTATTTGTAAATTAAAAAATTATGAATAACATTACCACCAGAATTGCAATTTCGTTAGGGCTAAACTCACTCCCGACAAACTACCCACATTAAAAAGACAGCTAAATAGCTAAAGGATTCAAATGATAATCATAATCACTAATCATTTCACTCACAAAAATTTATCTTATGCTCTACCCTGGGAAATCTTGCGATATGCAGAAAGAAACAGAGAAATATTTGTCAGAAAACAGATCTAAAATATAATCGTTACTGATTCCTCCACGGCAGTTTAATCTGTGGTCTCAGGTTCCACCCAAACCAAACCCCCGTATGTCGCGACGTATTTGGAATAACAGCATAGTTTACAGACATCACAGATTACACTGGTAAGTAACTCAACCACAGGCTAACTTTAAATAACAGTCCTCCTACATCCAATTCAACATAAATTCATGAATTCACGTAGGATGTCATGGATCAAAGCACAGGGGTGGAAAAGGACAATGCGCTTGACACGTTAGCCATTGAGGAACTAAGAAATTAGCCTGAAAATAAAAAATGAAAGTGTGGTGTCACCGCCAGACACCACACTTGCTAGGTGGTAGCTTCAAATCGGCCGCGGTCCATTAGTACATGTCGGACCCGCGTGTCGCCACCGTCAGTGATCGCAGACCGAGCGCCACCACACGGCAGGTCTCGAGAGACTTACTAGCACTCGCCCCAGTTGTACGGACGACTTAGCTAGCGATGCAACACTGACGAAGCCTCGTTTATTTGCAGAGAAGATAGTTAGAATAGCCTTCAGCTAAGTCAATGGCTACGACCTAGCAAGGCGCCATAGCAATTGATAGTTATCGTATGAAGCATGTCTCATCAAGAACGATGTACCACAATGATGGATTAAAGTTAAGTATTCCAGTAGCTACGTACTTTTCTTTATAGCATTCATTACGTATCCTGTTTCAGACCGCCAATCTGCGTGAGCGTAACGCGTGCCTTTCGGCTACTTCCGAGTGGCGTGGCTGTCTTGTTACGCCACAACAGAAAGTGCATGAACTACGCCAAATAAAAAGTATAGAAATCTGTATTAAAAAGCAGGCAAGTAATATCTGAATCTCCAAAAAAAATTGAAACAAAATGGGGTTTCGCGTTGTATACTGTTAATAACATCAGGTTACGTAATCACATCACAGTTTACCACATGCTTCAACCTGCTAGTATTTCTCCACTAAGTACACAGACAATTAAAAGCTTCTACGATATTCTATCTACAGATGATTCCGAAAGGTGAATAAATAAGTCACAGATACGCGAATATCTCATACCTCTTGCAGGTACAATGCTCCTCGGTTCTGAAGCTGGGTGTTCGCTTCGCTCAAAGCTTCTAAAGCTCTCCAAGAACTTTAAAATGTTTCGATAGTAGTTCTCGAAACACAAAA